>NW_025964001.1:23314625-23494625 GCF_023055435.1 Haliotis rufescens
GCGTAAATTATTACCCATATTCCCTCTGACCTAAATTAGATGCATTAGCATAGGGACGACTGGACTGAGAGAATAACGCATAAGAGGATGAAATTTGATGCTGAATGAATGAATCGCAATGAAACATTACTAAAATGATTATACTGTTGAGAGAACAAGGAGACTTGTTTTCAGAACGAATTTGCTTGACATACTGAGGGAGTCATTTTTCAAAACTTGTATAATCAACTTAAGACATGATTAGGTCTACTTTCAAAGGTCACTTTTTTTTAAATGATATTTTTAATAAAAATGGAATTAAATTATGTTCAATCATGAAAGGATTTCAATGAGCATGTTTGATACGATTAATTTGATTAATCTTATGGGACTACCAGCCTGTCAGACAATTATCCATCACTTACAATCCACTTACTAAGGAATCTGCCAACAAGTATGGTCCCAACTATCCATTAACCTGGTAAGAAATTAATTTCTAATTTCACTGGGCTATAAAATTGATCTACTACAGAGTGGCTATGTAATGGTAAAAGTGATAGTCCACAAGGAAATATAACTCATCCTTCCTGAATTTCACTAGTCTAGGATTACTGGACTTTTAATTTCTAACCTAAACTGATATGATCTACCAAACGTAGTCTGTAAACCAGGATGATTTATCTGACACCTTTTTAACATTATCCACCAGACTACAGTCTGTCATCTGATTATCATTTTTTCTGCCAAGCAGAAGTCCATCAATGCACCCCCTGCCTACATCCCACCCTATCCTGCCATCCTATCAACTAGTAACAACATAATGTCCATCTCCACACTAGCCAGCACTGAAACCCTCCATTCATCACCTTCAAGCCTCCACTCACTGCCCTTCGACCCTTCGACCCTTCACCTTCACCCTTCCCCTCATCAACCACCAGCCTACGCACCCACATACCAACCACCTGCCTACGTACCCACACATCAACCACCAGCCTACCGACCCACACACCAACCACCTGCCTACCGACCCACACACCACCCACACACCAACCACCAGCCTACCCACCCACACACCAACCACCTGCCTACCGACCCACACACTACCCACACACCAACCACCAGCCTACCCACCCACACACCAACCACCAGCCTACCGACCCACACACCAACCACCTGCCTACGTACCCACACACCACCCACACACCAGCCACCAGCCTACCCACCTACACACCAACCACCAGCCTACGCACCCACATACCAACCACCTGCCTACGTACCCACACATCAACCACCAGCCTACCCACCCACACACCACCCACCAGCCTACCGACCCACACACCACCCACACACCAGCCACCAGCCTACCCACCTACACATCAACCACCAGCCTACCGACCCAGACACACTCACCAGCCTACCGACCCTCACGTCACCCACACACCAACCACCAGCCTACCGACCCACACACCACACACCAGCCTACCGACCCTCACGTCACCCACACACCAGCCACCAGCCTACCCACCCACACACCAACCACCAGCCTACCCACCCACACACCAGCCACCAGCCTACCCACCCACACACACACACACCAACCACCAGCCTACCCACCCACACACCAACCACCTGCCTACGTACCCACACACCAGCCACCAGCCACCAGCCTACCCACCCACCCACACACACACCAACCACCAGCCTACCCACCCAGACACACCAACCACCAGCCTACCCACCCACACACCAACCACCAGCCTACCCACCCACACACCACCCACACACCAGTCACCAGCCTACCCACCAACACACACGCCAACCACCAGCCTACCCACCCACACACCAATCATCAGCCTACCCACCCACACACCACCCACCAGCCTACCCACCTACACACACAAACCACAAGCCTACCCACCCACACATCAACCACCAGCCTACCCACCCAGACATACCAACCACCAGCCTACCCACCTACACACACAAACCACAAGCCTACCCACCCAGACACACCAACCACAAGCCTACCCACCCACACACCAACCACCAGCCTACCCACCCACCCACACACCAACCACCTGCCTACCCACCTACACACGCATCAACCACCAGCCGTCTCAACATGTCTACACATCTTTACTTACACTATTAAAAAAATAGTTTAAAAAAAGAACCCCTCTTGCATTTTTTTCAATATAATCTGTATTAGCTGTGCTTAATCAAGGCTTTTAGGGGCTGTTAATCTAATCATAGTGTTACAAATTGAGTTAAGCTGGCTGCGTGTGTTCCTTGGCTGGAAGCCGGCATGTTATAAGAGGCGTCAGTAACAACTCGGCCTTATCGGTAGCAACAGCTGCCTTATGTCAGTGGTGATTGTGGCCAATTTCTCCAGCCCCCATTCTGGCCACGCTCAGATTCCTTAATTACACAAGAAGTATTTTTTGGTGGTGCGGGATATGATGCAATTCACGATTTGGCTATCTTGCCGAGTTCAAAGAGGAACACATGGACAGCAATGGTGCCTAAGACTGGATGCCAGCCTTGGGATTCCTGACAGTCACAGAGCGATGGAGATACCAGAATATTCTCCGGTGAAAAACACTGATAACGGCCTAGGCTCCTCTTGTAATGATTCGTAGTATCTGCTGAGTGATACAACTACAAGAATCTATCTCTGTCAGTATTGATGGCATTGAAAGTTTAGGAGGGGAGAGTTAAACAAGCACTGCTAGATATAGAAACAATGGAAAGTATTCCATGACTGCAATCCCAAATAATGCTGGTGATATTCTAGAAATGTGAGCATGTCCCTCTTTTCAATGTCAGATATCAGATACATTCAAACTTCAAACCTATAGGTCTCATGATAAATAGTGCATATGGTACAGTCAATGTCAAAATTTAATCAATATCTATTTTCAGTTACAATATTAATTTCTTCATTGTGTCTAATTAGTGTATGTAATTTTATGACAGACTGATTCTATTGGTATTAAACCACAGCCAGCAATTAGATATTAATACTGAGCTTAGATCTGTCTTGTGTTTTGCACTTTCACAATGAGTCTTACCCCTGTTACTGGATTTACCTTGTATTTGTGTCAACTTAGGCAAAGAGGAGTATGTAATCCACAGTTTATGATACTGTTTTAGTTATTTATTAAATCATTTTCATCTATTTTTCGAATTGACTGAATTTTTACATTGACTGTAATGGCATGCATTCCAAGCTGGACCTTTCGGTCATGTTGACCATCATTGATCCTGTCCAGCCACTGAATCTCACACAGACATGTAATGAGTGGAATGTGTGAAACTGTCGATAAGTAATTCGGGTATTTATTTACAGCACGATTGATGTACATCATAAAATTAGGGTTGGCAGACAAAGTGTTTTTCAAATGACTTGAATCAAATTTGCTCGGATTTCTAATTTGCCAGAGACTATTGCCTCTTTACTACCACAATAAGATGCTGTCCCAAGTCTACAGCATGTTGAGTGCATGTTGTTTCAATCAGCAAACTCCAGCTGTGTCATAGCCATCTGTAAGGAATCAAGTCTGTGGCAGGAAAACCAGTGATTGATAACACGAGCAACAATCCACATCGTCAGGGTACAAAGACATACAATCAACCAGATCACACACTGCGACCACCCAATCCATATTACTCGGCTCTTTTGATATACATGGGGTACAGGGGTCATATTCTGCCAGAGATGTCCCACAGGGTGAAATTTTATCCAAATTACTTCAGTGGAAGTAAATAGTTTGGGGCCCTTTCAGTATTACCAAATTCTAGTTCTACATGACAACAGTGCAGAAGGTAGTAATTCCATTTCCAAATCCAACACAGTCAATCTCATTCTGTCCTTGCCTTTACATCGTTACGATCGCCTTAGCACTAAATCGCTTTGTACAACGGCATGCAGGGCAATCCAGAACAACCTTAGCACTATGCCTGTTGTAAGTCTAGGTAAAGGTATTGGCATTACGATCACCTTAGCACTAAATCGCTTTGTACAATGGCACTAAGGGCATATCTAGAACAATCTCAGCACTACGCCTGTCGTAAGTCTATGTAAAGGTATTGGCATTACGATCGCCTTAGCACTAAATTGCTTTGTATAACAGCACGCAGGGCATATCCAGAACAACCTTAGCACTACACCAGTCGTAAGTCTGGGTAAAGGTATTGGCGTTACGATCACCTTATCACTAAATCGCTTTGTACAACGGCACCCAGGGCATATCTAGAACAACCTCAGCACTACGCCTGTCGTAAGTCTGGGTAAAGGTATTGGCGTTACAATCACCTTAGAATGAAATCGCCTTGTACAACAGCACCAAGGACATATCCAGAACAACCTTTACTCCTGTCGTAAGTTTGGGTAAAGGTATGGGGGTTACAATCACCTTAACACCAGATCCCTTTGTACATGTTGTACAACGGCAACCAAGGCATATCCAGAACAACCTTAGTGCCATGACTGTCGTAAGTCTAGGTGAAGGTATGGGAGTTACGATCACCTTAACACCAGATCGCTTTGTACAATGGCACCCAGGGCATATCCAGAACACTCAGACCTCAACAGGTTTATCCCTGAAGATGATAGTTTCCCATTAACAAAAACAAGCAGGCCAAAAATCTCAGCATCAATTACCACCAAACTGACCATTGGCCATAAAAAACTGACCTGGCATTCCCAGACGGGCTCATTACCGGCTATCTCTTGCCTCTATCAAAACAGGCCAGGCTAACAGGCAGGGCAATAACCATTCAGCAATTACACCCTTCAGGCAGTAAAACTTCATCTACATGTGGTCAGACAAGGAGATAAGCTACACATGCCATACATGCTGACAAATCCTCAAACCAGATTACTTGTTCCGCTTGGACAGATATAATATGTATCATGTGTGCCTAGTGTTTCATGCCGTCTTACTGATATAAAGTATTAAAGCCTGCTCGCACATAGAGAAACGGTTACATGCAACTACCATCCATAGTTTATGTTAAAGTATTTCAGTTACAACAGTAACATTCATCATCTGTGCCTAGTGTTTCATGCTATTTTAATGGGTACCAGGATCACGAATTGTCAATCAATCATTGCATCAATATACGCTATTATTATGTGCCAAATTTAAAATACTTTTGTGATGTTAATACCATGTCCCTTCGGGGCATTTTGTACAAAATAATTTCTATTATGATGTTTGAGTCATGAGAGATGCTGCATGTTGGGATTTACTGCTCTTATTCCATGGTCTAGTGGATAGAGTGTCTGCCTAGAGGGAGCAGATGGTCGGTGGTTCAATCCCCGTCCGCGTCATACAAAAAGATATTTAAAGACGGTACTTGTTGTTACCCTGTCTGGTGCTCGGCATGAAGGGGCTAAAACAAGGACTGGTCAGCTCGGAGTCAGTATACTGTGTTTGAGTGGGGTATTTTTGTTAAACTGCGGCATGGTATCTCAGTAGACTAACACTATGAAATCAGCATTAGTACAGGCAGTCACACTCACACACACACAAATGTGTATGCACGTCAATATAAAAGAGCAATAATCTTGAACGTGACGTCAGACCTCATTTCACCTCACCTCCACCCGTATCATGGTGGAAATTCACACACTTTACCCACGTGTGGCATTAAACTGGGTCTGTGTTGTTATGAGCAAACACTTTAATAACTTGGCTACCACACAGACCTTATGGCAGTTAGGACAGTCCAAGTGCAAAGAAACTGGCCCTGGTTACCTCCCTTGTCTTGAGATATCGGAGGAAAAATAATTGAATATGGTGCTGACAGTGCAAGGACAGTCTAAAAGTGCAAAGAAACTGGCCCTGGTTACCTCCCTTGTCTTGAGATATCGGACGAAAAATAATTGAATATGGTGCTGACAGTGCAAGGACAGTCTAAAAGTGCAAAGAAACTGGCCCTGGTTACCTCCCTTGTCCTGAGATATTGGAGGAAAAATAATTGAATATGGTGATGACAGTGCAAGATTAATTGCGGCAGACAGCAGTAAGGAGTGACAGATGCTGGAGGTTTTTGGATGACTTTTTTATGTAACGAGGCTAATTAAGATTGATTGTTAATGACATAAATCAGTGACACTCGGTACATAACGGTATCCATCATTAATGTGGACACGTAAACAAAACACACAGCCGAGCGTACTTCCTGCAGCAGAGATTTTGTTTTCATTAAAACCAATAACAAATTAAAAAAACGTACACGATCTTAACATGTGAAACTCTAGGAAGCTGTCTGTTAAACTGTACAAAATGCATATTCATTCTGATCGCACTATTCACATAATGATGGCTCCGCCAAGAACCGTTTTCTACAATGATTAATGACTGGCCACACGTGGAACTAAGACTCGGCTAGAATACTTAACTCCAAAAACTTATAAAATTTAATTGAACAACCAGCTGAATCACAAACCCAGCTGTCTGAATTCAAATTTTGCAAGGAAATATGCTCTCTTAAATATATATTTGCAGATAATTTCACACGATGTTTAGACTGAAATACATCCCTGTTTGATGTCGTTAAGAATGGTTCATCTGGATATGACACTAAGCAGGTAATTCTGATGTTAATTTCATCTGTGCTAATGACATGAAATTGGCATGTGGCATGTGTTCCAGGAGGCATGGTTAATCCACATGCCCAGTTATCAAGTCTATTTTCCTGCAACTTATCATATCGTATTTACACTAAACACTCACTTCCTGGTTCAAGATCAGACTGAGGCTTGTATCTATTGCTTTACGCTAAATAGAACTAAAGCGCAACTGATGCATGATAACTTCCTTTGGTGCATTATGATTACATCTCCATGATTAGCTGAGACGGGTGATTTGCAAATGGCTTGACTGTGCTAATCAGTGATATCTGGTACATTATGAATAAATTATCACTATCAGGGGATTTTCTTCACATTGCAAGATAAATTGGACTAATAAAGATGGGACTTTCATGACAAATAATGGTAAATTCTCACGATCCTATTTATCTGCAACCAATTAACATCTTCATATCTTTCAGATTAAGAAATTATGCTTCCGATAAAGAGACTATTAGCAGATATCAATAAAATATTGCCTAAACGACTTTGGGGTTGACATTAAAATGATGTTAATGTGACAGTATAGGATGTAGTTTTGTAAAACTTATTAGATTAACTTTTAAAGTTTGTTGGAATATAGATTTAGATTTTTCCTCACACCAAACTGTTGATAAATGGTGTAAACTTAAAGAATTCAATAACATATTGGAGAGTTTGTTTGATTTGTTATTTTCCTTCTGAAACAAGACAAAGAAGCAGTTCTCCTGGTTATGAAAACAAGGCTAATTTGCTAAGTCACAACCTCGTCCTACTAATGATCTGACAAGAAAACCTTCAAAACATGGTCATAAATATCCCTTCCTGCTAGAAAAGTCAAATTGCCCGTATGAAAATATTAGTCACGAATTGGAAATTAATCGCCTTGTCATTCTACCGCAGCAAGAAAAGAAGAGAATGTGGCCAGTTTCCCACACTGGCAACAGCATGGATAGAAATAGACTCACCGATTCTGAGTTGCCTGGAAATAGTTCCAACAGCAACAAGTGGTCTTCTACACACTGCTTAGCATGACTCCATCAAAACAAGACAAAAACTCCTTCCCCGAGAGCTCCATACCTCAAAGAGGTGTCTGGTGTGAGTAGAGGCTTCTAGTCTACTGCTTTCTTGATAACTGGGAGGATCTTTATAATACCTGGGTGCATGCACGCACGGGAGGGGCTACACGGGAGGGGGAGGAGGAGGAGGAGCCGTGACCCTTGTGGGGCTAGCATCACGTTTCTATGGCAATGATGATAACGGCTGAAGATCTGTATGCATTGTACTAGCATGTATGAAAATGAGGGGAGGGGGGAGAGAGGGGAGAGAGGGGAAGAGAGGGGAAGAGAGGGGGAGAGAAAGGAAGGAAGTGTAAAAGGGGCACAGAGACAGAGAAGAGAATGAAGAAGAAGAGAGAGAGATTTGAAGAAAGGAAGAGAAAAAGAAAGAAGCAGACAGTAAGAGGGAGAGAGGAAGAGGAAGAAAATGAGGGAGAGGAAGATAGAGAGAATGGTATGAGAGAATGAACAAGAGAGTAAGAAGAGAAGGGAAGAGTGTGAGAGATGGAAAAAGTTTGAAGAAGACAAAGTAGGGAAGAGGGAGAGTAGAAGAAGAAAAAGGAGAGAGAGAGGGAATAGAATGGAATAGAATGAGTGAGGGAGAAAGAGGGAAGGAGTAAGAGGAAAATGAGGGAGAGATGAAGAAAAAGGAAAGGAAAAGAAAATGAGGAGAAAAGAAAAAAAGAGGAAGAAAATGAAAGAGAAATGACGAGAGAGAGATTTGAAGAGAGGAAGAGAAAGAGAGAGAGAGAAAACTTGAGGGAGAGGGGATGAATAAGAAAATGAGGAACAGAAAATGGAATAGAATGAGTGAGGGGGTTAGAGGGAAAGGAGAAGAAGAAAATGAGGGAGAGAGGAAGAGGGAGACAGGAATTAAGGGAGAGGAAGCTGTAAAGGAAGAAGAAAAAGGAAAGGAAAAGAGAATGAGGAGAGAAGAAGAAAATGAAGAAAAGGAAGGAGGGAGAAGGAGAGAAGAAGGGAATGGCTGAGAAAAAGCTGATGAAACTAGTAGAAGGGGGAGATGACTAGAGGTGAGGGGGACTACCATGAGAGACTGGCATCAGGTTACAATAGCAATAAGTTATTTCACTACAGAGGAGTATACCTACAGAAGTGGTGGAAGAGTATGGAGCAGACTGAGTTGATTGTGCTTGGCAGCGTTTCTTGGTGATGGGCACTGTTGGTTGCACGGTAACAAGGTATTGCTGTCAGCAGTCGGGCTACCACCATAACTGATGGTTCTTACTGGGTAAAGGAGCCGTTACTTTGTTTGAACGTTAAACATTTGAATGTTACACCTAATACTGGGGCTGTCTAGAGGCTAAATTGACTTATCCATTCTGAAGGAATTGTTCATGTTGTTTTAGAAAGTTGAAATTATTTTTGACAATTTTCTTATTCAGCTTTGTATATTACTTGCCACTGTACAGCTTTGGAGTGCTGACTTTCACACATTTCTTTTCCTGGTTCTATTTATTAATCACAATCTATTTATATGAAAGAAAAAAAAAAAGTGAAAACAATCTTGAAAAAAGGCATTTCTTCAGAGAAAAAACAAAACAGCACAATCAACACAAAGTCATCTCCCCTCAAACAACAGCCAGTTAAGAATATATACTACTCAAAAGAAGTTAAAGAACACACGATTCTTTCATATAACAATAGTTAATCTGTCATGTTAATGTTAACTGTACAGCCTTATGAAAGAATCAGGTGTTCTTTAACGTCATTGCTTTAAGTAGCATATTATGGAACAATATTTATTTCACAATCACTCCAGAAAGTCCAGCTGAATTTTAGGATAAGGCAATGAAGGGGATTTTCAAACTGAAGAGTCTCCCTGGAATCCCTATTCAAGCGAGGACTGGACCGCTGGTTTTGTTTGTTTGTTGTTTAACGCCGCACTCAGCAATTTTCCAGCAATGTGATGGCAGTCTGTAAATAATTGAATCTGGAACAGACAATCCAGTGATTGACATCATGAGCATCGATCCACGCAATTGGGATACGATGACATGCATCAACCAAGTCAGCAAGCCTGACCACCTGATTCTGTTAGTCGCCTCTTACAATAAGCATGGGTTACTGAAGAGTGGAGGGCTGAGAGAGGTTTCATCACAATATTGAAACTGCTAAAAAGGGAAATCCTCACATGTTACAAATCCTACCTCAATCAAGTAGAAACCACAAATCACTCACATATGATAACATGTATTACCCAGGGGGATCCTCTGCTGACAGAAACCCCCCCCGAATCAGGATATTTCTCTGTAAAATGTATAAAGCAATCTCGTTATACGAACCCCTTCCCAGGTTTTACCCACAGCCCAGTGTTCCCACATTTAGAATCCAATCAGCGATATAGCTGGCCTGTGTGGGATTGTCCGATATGTGCAAATGTAATGTCACTTCAGACCATTTATCAACATGATTGCATAAGTCGACAAATTTGATGAATATCGCCTGGCATTGAAATCCCACCCATTTACATGGTGGGGTGAGCATGTGATCGTATTGATTCAAGGTGATGTACTCAATAAACCATTCGTCAGTTTTCCACAAGTAAATTGGAAGATTTCGCCATGGATGAGTACCATGGACAAATCAGAAGCTCCTGTCGACTTGGCTTGTGGGCTACAAAGTTCTTTTTTGCCAGGAGTCCAATTTTCATAAATCCGTAATTTCTACTTTTTGTTTTTAAAAGATGCATCGGAAGGATCATTTTGTCAGATTGACTCCTATCTGTCTTCATCTTTTTCTAATTTCTGTTCCATAGATATGGTTGTGGTTTAGTGTTTATCTTTATTATGGATCTGAAGGTATTGCTCATGGAACAGTCCAAAGAAAGAGCGATAAAAGATTTGGTTGTGAATAAAGTTCAGTCATATGCAATTTGATGATGAGTTTCAAATACGATTTCATCAAAACAAACCTCAATGCTCAGGTGTTCATAGCAAAAGTTCAAGGACAGAGGCAATAAACCCAGCTCACTCACTCACTCACTCAAGGACTGATTACCGCAAGGAGGCTATTGATCATGTAGATGCTACTTAAATATACTACTCAAAAGAAGTTACAGAATTTTATTTTTCCATATGGCTAGTGAATCTGTCTTCCAATTGTGGGACCCGTAAAGATCCGTGTTAGAATTGGTCTTCAGCAATCAATGATGCTTTAAGAGGTGACTATGCATGTTGTAAAAGGCAACTAACGGGATCGGGTGGTCAGGCTTGCTGGCTTGGTTGATACATGTCATCGTATCCCAATAGTGTGGATCGATGCTCGTGATATCAATCACTGGATTGTCTTGTCCAGACACGATTATTTACAGACCACCATCGTATAGCTGGAATATTTTTGAGAGCTGCGTTAACAACAAATAAACAAACAAATCCAATTGTATTGAGTAGTATACATACATTATGAGATCAACCACATCACAAAACTTGAACAACAATACAAGGACGCGTAACGTGCGTGAGGCAGATTTCTGCTTCTTTGTACAAAATTGTTTGTTTGTTGTTTAACGCCAGAGTTAGCACCATGTAAGCCATATCATGGCTAATGTAAATAATCTGGACTAGACAGCCAGTGATTGACATTATGAGCAACATCAACATCAGCATGCTGACACGCTATCAACCAAGTCAGTGGGCCTCACCAGTCAATCCATGTGGCCACCTCTCACAACAAACGTAGGTTGGTGGGGACCTATTCTGACCCAGAAATCACAATTGAAGCATTCTTCCACACAGATACTCTTCCCTTTGTATGTATCTCTGGTGGAACATGTCATCTTAGAGGGACCTTCCCCAGATAGAGCCTGGAACAGTCAGCTACACTTATACATAACGGGACATGACAGAAGACGTGGGGAGAAGAATCCAACATCTAAAACCCACAGCAGACAGGTTTTATTTTGATCTAGTTGTTACCAATGGAACTATTTCAGTGACACACTGCTTTCAACTTTCTTTGAAACTCTGGGGAGTTTATTAGTCTTTCATGCTAAACATCAAACATATTTCACGTTATTTCTTCAAATTTTCAACTCGGAGCATTAAAAATCCGAAAAGATTCAGAGAGATCTCCTGTTTTAGGCTTTAATCAAACATGCCACTTTACATGTGTAAAAGCTCCCCGGGCTGTTTTTGGCCACAAAAAACTTCAACACCCATCAAAGCGAATTCCCTTTTTGGTTTTAACAATTGTTAAAGGCAAGATTCTCGGCCAGTTTGGCACCAAACTAGTAAGCAAGCTGCATCTCCATATAATTAAATCAGAGCCAAGAAAATGACAGCCGAATATCTATGGAGTGAGAGAGTGGGTAGGCAGGTGGGTGAGTGAGTGAGGGTGTTGGGTTTTACTCACAGGACCTTTCAGTGTAACCGTGATGTAATTAGACATTGGTCAGGATCAGAATAGCAAGTACCAGTGTAATAATCACTTCTCACCACCTTGATATGATGTCACATAAAAGCAAATGAATCTTTTTGTCTTATTTTTCAGTTTATTGATATATTTACCTCCGCCGAAAGAAATTGTGAAAGTCTAAAGCTGATAATGCCAAGGCACTCTACACAAAATGGATTGGAAAATTATACAATACAATTAGCCATCACAGCCTTTAATAAAGTCAGAACTGTACATTGGACTCAGCTTTTAGCAGAGATTTCTCCCCAATGTAAATACATAGTAAAGCAAATAAACTTATTTTTCATAAAAAAAATACATGTTAATGCAGAGAAATTAACGATCTAAAATCTTAAAAAATCATTATTAGTTAAATAAGAGCATTCAACTTTTCCTTTTGAAGTAGCTGACCAAAACAAAGAAATCATTAAAAACAATAAATCATATATTCAGGAACACAAAATTTATTATTTTGTTTATTTCCCCTTACAAAGTTATAATCTGATTGTTAAGATATGTACCGGTGAAGTCAAAAGCGGCCTATTATAGCCAGAATACAAATGAAAGTCTAATGATGTGGTCAACTATTCAAAGACACATTCAGCCCAAATCATGAATGAACCCAATTTCTTGTTTTCATGTCAGACCAGGCCTGGAATACCAATGACCTCATCACCACTGGCCCCCTACAGAGTTAGTGAGTGGATGAGAATAAGAAGCTCGTGCAGGAAAGACAAAACACTCCCGTCATTACTTGATGTCTAGCCTACACATTCAAGACGGCTGCAATGAGAAAAGCAGACGACAACTTTAAGTAATAGACAACAGTTTGGCTACATTGCACTGATTAAAAAAGAAGTTTTTTTATAGTTTGACACAGTTAATGCTGTTTGTGGTCTACATATATTCCATAGCTTTGAAAGCAAGTTTGATGGATTAACATGTCCTAGATGGTTCAAAGTCTATGCTGTAAACTCAATGTAGCGAAGAGATTGTAGAACTGTGCATATTAACTGTTGGTACATTATACTTGTACCAGACAACATGAGCGAGCGAGCGAGCGGGTGGGTGGGGGGGTATGGGTGAGTGAGTGAGTGAGTGAGTGAGTGAGTGAGTGAGTGAGTTGGTGGGTGGGTGGGTGGGTGGGATGTTTGGGTGAGTGAGTGAGTGAGTGGGTGGGTGGGTGGGTGTTTGGGTGAGTGTGTGGGTTTGGGGTGTGAGTGAGTGATGCTACCATTGACAGAATTTCAGTTACATCACAACATACCATAACAATGTGGGAGAAGGCCCATCATATTTACTGTTATGTTTACTGTTTGGATGGAACCCTTGAGTATGGACCTAGTGATGACAGACCAAGTCAGGGTGAATTTTGGATTTGAACTTATGACCTCATGAAGACCCTAGCATGATTGAGGGATGTAGCTAGGAGTTTTAGCACCTTATTCAACTGGGCCACTATCTCCCTCAAAACACAGATAGGACATCTGCATTGGTGATCATGACATCAAAGACTTGTAACAACTGGGCCACGCATGCCCCCACAACACAGAGAACACCTGCATGAGTTAGTGTGCTAGCCATTCCTATCAAGATAAATGTCCACAATACTGGATTATCTGTATTAGTTTTATTCCAGGGAATGTCCTGTGATGAATATGACAGACATCCCCAGTGGCCCAGTTCACTAAGAGTTGTGTCCCTTGGGCACGCCAGAAAACTATGATTATGGGTTCAACCGGTTCGTCCTGACTATGTTCCTAGGTTTTTCAGGGTCACACCTGTGTTTGTGGGTTTCACTGAAGTGGTAAAGGACTGAGACCTCCATCATTTCAGGATTTCCTTCCACATTAAACTGACATGCCATGATATACCGTATTTGACGTAATAATTATCAAAATTAGAAAGTTGAAAGATCATAAATTTCGTGGATTATGCTGACAGCCTGAAATGTTTATATACGACAGAATCTAATTGCCAATAATTAAGGGTGCATATAAGATACGAGTGTGTATTATACACGAATAAATAAGTCTTGTGTACATTGATCAATCGGAAGGGGTGCTAACTGGGATTGTTCACTAGCCAATATATTAGCAAATATCGCCGTGGGCGCTTATAAGAGCGTACCGCTTATTACGTCGAATACGGTAACTGGAATACTGCCAAAGCGGTGTTGAACCCAACTCAGTCAGTGGAAAGAACACCTGTAGGTGTTGGTCTGTTTAATGTGGAATCTGCACAATGCTGATGGCACCTTTGCCAATTTGAATATTGGTCGGGTGTCAATTGTCCATTAACTGTCACAAGCAAGCCTGTGAGGACAGTGCTGACAGATGGGGAACAGTGCCAACAGATGGGGAACAGTGCCAAGTAATGATTTCAGATAAGCAGGGAACATCCACGAGTGGTTACCAGCACTTGTAGGCCGCTTTGATAGCAGATTTTGATAACACTAATATCTCCTCTACTCAAACAGCTTCCTTGCTATCTGGCACAAATAGTTGAGATGGAAGTCAGGCTTCTGGACAAACATGAAACAGGATGGGCTCCAGTCCTGCACCAGGAACACAAAACCAGTCATAGCCAGCTCTATTCCAGCATCAGGGACTTTTTTTTTCAGAGGAGAGAAATTAATTATGTTATAAAAGATTTCAAATATGTTAGTCTAGAGGTGCTCAAGTGGCCGTTTCAGCCTGGGTATCAGTTCGGCTGCAGTACAAGATACAAGATATTTATTGTGCAAAGGTTCCATGGAGAAACGGTGACAATATTCTTTAAACTATAAACGCATATACATAATACCGTATTCGACGTAATAAGCTCCCCGCTCTAATAAGCGCCCACGGCGATATTTGCTAATATATTGGCTAGTGAACAATCCCAATTAGCACCCCTTCCGATTGATCAATGTACACAAGACTTATTTATGCACCCTTAATTATGGGCAATTAAATTCTGGAAACACACATCGGTCGTATGTAAACATTTAAGGCTGTCAGCATAAACCATGAAATTTATCTTTCAAATCTGTTTTTTTCACTAAAATAATATTCTAATAAGAGACCCCTATTTCTAATTTAGAGAGTGCCCTGGGCGCTTATTACGTTGAATACGGTAGGTCAAGATAAAAATACAAATACCAATATCAGAATATTATGAGTCATAATCCCACTGCATTGTGTTACTGGTATACCGATATACTGCGATACGCTTTTCAAACGAAATGTATTGCAATATTGTTGTGTATGTCTCGGCATATTGGCTAAAAAAGAAGTTTTAATATTATTTGTATTGTAATCTACACAGAAACTCATTTGCAAGTTATGTTTCCCTTCAAAATTGATTGACAAAATGGCGGAAATGAGCAGGTGATTTTTCTTTAATGTTGTTATCTCCCCTGTATCCATGACTACAAAATGGCTGCGACTGATCATGAGTAATATTTTCCTTTAGGAAAATAGGATCTGCATGTACAATCAGTATCAATCAGTATCAATCATTGTCAGACACGTTAGCTCCCAATATATTGTAATAAGTATCGCAAAAAAGATAACTTTATCACACTATACAGCAATACAAAGTTTTGGCCAATACACAGCCCTAGTTATAACCAAAGATTATCTATAATGAGTAGTTCAGATTGCAGAATGTCTTCATTACCAGGTTGATGCCTGGAGGGCTTCATGTTGGAAGCTCCAGAATTTGGGGTTGGAGCATTGGAGAATACAAGTTTGAAATATTTGCTTCTTAATAATTTGTACAACACTGTATTTTGTTTCTTTGTTAAGAGTTACATCCCTTAATATTGCCAGGATCTTCTCTCAGAAAAGTGCCTTCTTTAAAACAGGATTGTCTACTGGAACAGTAAGAAAGGATTTTAGTCTTCCATATAATCTGATTATCATAAAGAATATATCTTAGCAATATTATCAAAATTGTATAAAATTGAAACTGTTAATAAATAGAACAAAACATTTGCAGACTAGGCAGTTCACTGACCCATTCACTGTTAAAAAGACAAATTAATGGTCCATAAAGTGCATAATGATCTATGCTATTGGTTACTGCAACTATATCTGCTCCCATCTCATGCTGTCTCTTTCAATAAGAAGAACAGTGTTAGAAATGAACAGATTCTCAAATGCATATGAACATTGTACTTTTATCGAACGGACCCTAAAATCTATACCTTGCAAACATAACAAGGTATTGCATCAATACATTCTTTATTTTCAACGGTGAAAGTTGTACTGCGGAAATTCTTTGCCTCGGAATTCCACATTCAGGTGAATAACAGCAGTCCTCAGCCGATAACAATTGTTACCTCACTCATTCTTCAATAAACATATTCAACATACATCTACTTGGTTCTACTTTATCCAAGTACTGAAGTTCCTAGAGTCTGAAACTTCATCTCATTGCATCCTTTTTTGCACAATCCTACATGCAGCATTTGTGGGTCCAGTGGTGGAGGGTTGGGGTGGAGGGTTGGGGTGGAGGGTTGTGGTGGAGGGTTTGGGTGGAGGGTTGGGGTGGAGGGTTGTGGTGGAGGGTTGTGGTGGAGGGTTGGGGTGGAGGGTTGTGGTGGAGGGTTGTGGTGGAGGGTTGGGGTGGAGGGTTGTGGTGGAGGGTTGTGGTGGAGGGTTGGGGTGGAGGGTTGGGGTGGAGGGTTGTGGTGGAGGGTTGGGGTGGAGGGTTGGGGTGGAGGGTTGTGGTGGAGGGTTGGGGTGGAGGGTTGTGGTGGAGGGTTGGGGTGGAGGGTTGTGGTGGAGGGTTGTGGTGGAGGGTTGGGGTGGAGGGTTGGGGTGGAGGGTTGTGGTGGAGGGTTGGGGTGGAGGGTTGGGGTGGAGGGTTGGGGTGGAGGGTTGGGGTGGAGGGTTGGGGGTGGAGGGTTGGGGTGGAGGGTTGGGGTGGAGGGTTGTGGTGGAGGGTTGGGGTGGAGGGTTGGGGTGGAGGGTTGGGGTGGAGGGTTGTGGTGGAGGGTTGGGGTGGAGGGTTGGGGTGGAGGGTTGTGGTGGAGGGTTGGGGTGGAGGGTTGTGGTGGAGGGTTGTGGTGGAGGGTTTGGGTGGAGGGTTGTGGTGGAGGGTTGGGGTGGAGGGTTGTGGTGGAGGGTTGGGGTGGAGGGTTGGGGTGGAGGGTTGTGGTGGGGACCCCCCTCCTTTCTGCAGCGTACTTAAAGGGCAAATAAAGTCAACACAGCAGTTTTGCAGATTTTAATACTTTAGGACATACCTAATCATAAATTAAATTTTAGAAATGAAAAAATCATCCCCCAAACAAAAAATTCATCCACTGTGGGGAATCCTCTTGCTTGAGTTAAAATGGGTTCCTTGTGTTTGACACACTGCACAATTTTAACTATCATGATGTAATTTTAACTATCATAACGCCCTGTCTGCCTGCTTCTGTCTTGAATTTTGTAAGACAAAATATTTTTGTCTGCCTGCTCATCCATTTGATTACCATGTCCACAACACTGAAGATTCCTTCAGTTGTTAATCAGGGGACTAATCCTTGAAAGGCATTAATTGTGCGGAATAGAGCCCAGGGCAGCTCGTGTCTTAATATCGTAACAGGATGTTAGTAATAAAACGCTTACCGTAATCGACGTAATAAGCGCCCAGGGCGCTCTCAAAATTAGAAATAGGGGGCTCTTATTAAAATATTATTTTGAGTTGAAAGATCGTAAATTTCGTGGTTTATGCTGACAGCCTGAAATGTTTATATACGACAGATATATTTTTCCAGGATTTAATTGCCCATAATTAAGGTGCATATAACATACGAGTGAGTATTATACACAAATAAATAAGTCTTGTGTACGTAAACCAATTGGAAGGGGTGCTAATTGAGATTGTTCACTAGCCAATATATTGGAAAATATCGCCGTGGGCGCTTATTAGAGCAGGCCACTTATTACGTCGAATACGGTAATTGTTCACAATATCAAAATCAAAGGTTGTTTCACACGTTCAACAACGTATGCAATGTTGATACTTTTGTAGGATTAACAGAAATAGCAGATACAGTATATGTATAACGGCTGAGAATCCTGAGATGGATATATAAACATGGCAAACTTAACAGCCAATGAACAGAAAAACAGAACAGTTGTCACCGCTGCCCCGGTAGCTTTAGATCCCACCCCCAAAAAGGTTTGTTTTCTTTAGACCATTACGGAACGTGTGATTTCATCACTTGCCCTTAGAAAAATACGTAATATTCGTAGAAAGTATTTAAATTTTCCTCTCTGAAAATGACTAAATGTATCTAGGAAGATTGATAATTGTAAAAAAAAATCGCATGTTGACTTTCCGCTTTACAAGCCCTTTACCATCTTTACATTGGGAGGTTTTTTAGGTGATACAAAAGATAAACGGACTCATTTGGTGACATGTTTTCAACATGTGTGTGTGTGTTTGTGTGTGTTATTTAACACCACACTCAGCAATATTCCAGCTATATGGCAGCGGCCTGTAAATATTGAGGCAGGACCAGACAATCCAGTGATTAATATTGTGAGGAACAATCCATGACAACAACGAGGTCACTGAGTCTGACCACCTGATCCATTAGGTGACCAACAAGGGACTGATTCTAACCCAGTATCTCCATGGATTTCAAGGCTGACATAAAAGTACTTACCGTATTCGACGTAATAAGCGCCCCGCTCTAATAAGCGCCCATGGCGATATTTGCTCATATATTGGCTCGTGAACAATCCCAATTAGCACCCTTTCTGATTGATCAATGTACACAATACTTATTTATTCGCGTATAATATGCACCCTTAATTATGGGCAATTGAATTCTGGAAAAATATATCTCTCGTATATAAACATTTCAGGCTGTCAGTATAAACCACAAAATTTATCCTTCAACTCTGTTTTTTTCTCGACAAAATAATATTCTAATAATAGCCCCTATTTCTTATTTTGAGAGCGCCCTGGGCGCTTATTACGTCAAATAGGGTAACTCACAAAACTGTCCCAAAATGCACCAGTCCTTTTACAAAAGTTTGTATCCCTGCTTGTGTCGAACACTATCACTGGAGTCACTAAATTCAGGGGTAGCCACATCTTTTCCAGATGCCTCAACTTTGCAATGAAATAACTGCAAACAACATTACAAATTTCTTACATATGCATATCATTCACATGAATACATCCTCTGGTCTACAAGTCTGCACAAAATAATAGGTAATTCCCATTTCAGATACTGGCTTGATCTCACAGTGGATTCCTGCAGACAGACATCACTTCATTCTGTAACATACCACACATGACAAAAGCCATGATTCATCTGTTTTATACAACAACGCCCAGTATAGATGCAGAAACACAAACGATTCACATCAAACTGTATCGCTCTAACTCGGTATGATAGGAATATCATGTACCACTAGCCAAACCTATACCAAGTGACCTCAAGGTTAACATAGTAATGACATTGCAGTCACCTAATAGAAAACTGACCAAGGACGATCTTGTACAGCTAGTTTCAAAACTAGTCTTTTTTGTGATATTAAACTGACATTAGACGATCTTGTGCAGTCACAAAACTAGGCTATTTTCTGAAATAAAACTGACCAAGGACGATCTTGCACTGTCACAAAACTAGGCTATTTTGTGATATAAAACTGACCAAGGACGATCTTGCAGTCACAAAACTAGGCTATTTTGTGATATAAAACTGACCAAGGACGATCTTGTACTGTCACAAAACTAGGCTATTTTATGATACCAAACTGACCAAGGACGATCTTGTACTGTCACAAATCTAGGCTATTTTGTGATATAAAACTCACCATGGACCACCTTGAACAGTCTATCATTTCAAAGAAAACTGACAAAAGACAATCTTTTAAAGTCACATGCTTAATAGTCTACAAGAACCTCAAATTCTATTACAAAAGTCTGTATGATGTCTGATGTGAAAATCCATAATGACACAGTCTTCCTGCTGGTACACTACAGCCAGCATCACACTGGACATCAGCAATTACTGAAGCCAGGAAGTCATTCAATAGCCCAACCCAGGGCAGTCAATGAGTGAGTGAGTGAGTGAGTATGGTTTTACGCCGCTTTTAGCAATATTCCAGCAATATCACGGCGGGGGACACCAGAAATGGGCTTCACACACTGTACCCATGTTGGGAATCGAACCAGGGTCTTCGGCGTGACAAGTGAACACTTTAACCACTAGGCTACCTGACCGCCCCGGCAGTCAATGAGGGTGGATCCACTTCTGTAATTATGCTAATGAAGTGAACATCAACAAATCCACATTTGAAACTTTTTCATATCACAAAAACATAGGCTGTGTTCAAAATTAAGAGGGGTACTTGGGGCCTAAAGTCTTTTTGTTAGGTATTTGAATCTGGGGACGCCTGATTTTTAACTTTTAACATCAAGGTTATGACAAGGATCCCTATATCTTCATGCCTAACTTTGAGCATTGCATAAGGAAATATTCTAATATGTTTATGGTTCACAGGGCCCCATATTCCAAATCCATAAGGCATAGGACTATTGTCCTCACTCTTCACTTAAACACAGATTTATGATAGTCATACCTCTAAGGCCATGTTCTCATTAAAGTGAAACCTTTTACTCTAGATACTTGTTTGTGTTAAGATCTGACAAACCTCCCATAGTTTGGGTCAGGTTAACTTTCCAATCAGCTCATCAGCACTGTGACTTCTTAACTCTCAGGAAGAGCAAACAAAGCATTTAGATAAGGATAAGATATATGGACAAACAACTTCATTATTACAATTGGGAGCCAAAGCATTTAGAGCAGCTTGTCTGATTTTTGGATCTGAAAACAAACATAAACAGGCAGTTCTGAATGGAAAATAATTACGGTTGTGTTAAATATGTTGTTGATATTTCATACATCCTTTGTTTCACAGCACCATGGCATCTACACACATAAAGAGTTGCTCTCAAGGAAAATGTTTTGTTTTGTGTGGGTGATCAGAATTTCTGAATCAAGACTGAAACGAAATGAAACCAAATCATTTTAGAAATCTGATATCTGATTGGCACGAGAATATTTCTTTGTGGTATATTTCTAGCCTTCATATATATGAGAGGGGTAATTACAGTGTAGGCCTCTGTCCACAATAGTCTCCCAGTTGGACTTGTGTGTGGCATTGCCTAGCTGGCATCAGGAACTAGCTGCTCTCAATGAGTTTCCTGGTTATCTAGTACAAACAGACCTGTCAGTTGAGGAGCAGAATAGCAACAACAGCAATCAATACTGATAACTCACGTCTCATTCACAGATTATCTAGGTAATTCTAGTAAATGTACAAATTTCTGGAACAGCAAACGTTTCACATTATATTTGGAAAGACAAATTACTATTTGTCCAAGATTCTGTTTGAAGCATTCAAAATCTGTAATTCATAGGTAAATGAACCATGCTTCAAGTCTAGTGCTGGTTGTGTGGGAACAGTGTTGGTCTTGAACCAACAAGTCTTAAAAACCAAGATTAAGAATCCTCAAAAGAAAAAAATAGTACAGCTTTATTTTCATTCCACGTATTGAACGCCTAAGATAGGACGTTTTAGGCTTTCACAGCGGAATTGAAACATTCAAGAGAAAGATAAAACAATTTCACTTTGAACATGGAAGGCAAAGCATGTACATGCACACCAGATTGAAGTCAATTTTTAGATACATTTAACACAAGATAATGACACAACGACGCCATTTCACCGAAGATTTGGAATCCTCACGGCCAGAAAAACAAAGATCAATTTCAGTTTGAAGCATGTGCATGCAAATACCGCGGTGCATGAAACAATAGAAGCCAATAATGTCGCCTGCAGTGAATCACGGCCTCATTAGGAACTAAAGGGGCCGAACACATACATATATTTTAGTGGGGGTGAGTGAGTGAGTGACAATGATTTTATGCTGCTTTCAGCCTTATTCCAACAATAACATGGCGAGGGACACCAGAAATTGGCTTCACACATTACCCATGTGGGGAATCGAACCCGGGACTTTGACGTGACGAACAAACACTTTAACAACTAAGCTACCCCACCGTCCACACATATATTTTAATTCCTTACCAAACCATAATCGTAGGTTTATTTCTCTCCATGTTCAAAATGGGAAATTATACACTCTCTGTGTAGATTCGATCACAATGATATTATTTAGTAAACTATTTTTGTCTTAAATTTTTAACGTATAAAGTCATAATTCATTTCATTATCATTATTATAAAGCATAATATTTTAACTGTGTTTACACTCTACAGTGGGTATATATGTCACTTTTTTATCTTAAACTACCTGACCAGCATATTGATGTAATACCTAATTGGCATCAGCAGTGTTCAGCAAGGGACTCCAATAACAGTACCAAACACAAGCCAGGTGACAGCACAAGCAGTCTGCAGTGTTATGAACAAACCATTAACCAATTGCTGTGGACGAAATTAAAAATAAAAGGCTTTGGGTGCAGCTTTTAACCAGGGGGTTCCAGGGTTCTTGGGTCTTCTCCTGTGGTATTAGAGTCCAAGGACACCTTAAACCTATTACTTTAACATCCAAGTTTAGCATTACACAACACAGTCTTGGCTAGATACAGTTGTTTAGTCCAAAGCCATGACTGTGGAATAATTGTTCTTTTTCTAAAATTTTGTAATACTAAAGGCACGGTCAAGTCTAGGTCAAACTGAACCAATCCTCCTTGCAATGAAAACAGCAGAAAAGGAAAGGATCTTTAAAAAATAAATTACAATTATTTTAAAGAAATGTTTTCAAAGATTAAGTGTAAGTTGTTGGTAATAATGACTTATTTTGAAACTAACTTTTAAAAAAAAAACAGAGCAGTTTTTGAAGCTAGGGGATTCTTATGCCCTATGAATAAACACTTGTAAGACGAGGAAAAAAAAATCACTTCAAGAGTAGTCATTAGCACAACTCTCCTGATCTACTCTGGGATAAGAGTCGACTTCCAGGCTGCCACTATGCCGCAGGGCAGCATCTACTAATAATAGAATGTCACGATGGCCAAACTATCTACTTACAGATCACATTCAGTTAAAAAGGGAAAGGGTAAGCCTGAAATACAAGAATCCAAGTCCTACCCAAAGCAGCAATATGTGAGTATAATTCCTGGTCTGTCAAGCAAGAACCATACACCAAGACACTAAGGCATGGGACTCTAAAGGCCATGAGGTTAAACTGTAAATGACCATGGATTAACAATCAGCTTCAAAAGAAACTGAGGATAGGCTTACAATGGTTGGTTTAAAGTTGTATAGGTTTAGTAATGCAAACTCATTGTGGGGCCACGTCAACATATAAGTGCCATAATCTAAAAGCCCATTTCACTTCACACTACACCATTGTAGAATAAGGACCAATTTGATAATGTACAAATTTGCTCTTGATATACTAAGACTGGATTTAGCTTGTAGGGGTAGGGCTACAATTGTGTTGGTAATTGTTGGTATTTATTTACTAATGCATGGTGGAGCATGGACCAAACTAACCACAACAGTCAGATCTTGATGTTCTGGGGTTAGATATAGCCAACAGTTGGCCGTAGAGACCTGCATGAACCTTGATGACTGGATGTCCATTCTCTCACCTTGACAAGTAGGAGCACCGGTGTCCCTCGTGGATGTACTCTGTCCCTTAAGCACACTATCTCTGTCCACATAGCGCACTATCTCCGTCCACATAGCACACTATTTCTGTCCACATAGCACGCTATCTCTGTCCACATAGCACTCTGTCCACTGGATACTTTCCTTATCCACTATTCACATTATCCTGTCCACTATTCACATTATCCTTATCCACTATTCACCTTATCCTGTCCACTATTCACATTATCCTGTCCACTATTCACATTATCCTGTCCACTATTCACATTATCTTGTCCACTATACACATTATCCTGTCCACTATTCACATTATCCTGTCCACTATTCACATTATCCTGTCCACTATACACATTATCCTGTCCACTATACACATTATCCTGTCCACTATTCACATTATCCTGTCCACTATTCACATTATCCTTATCCACTATTCACATTATCCTGTCCACTATACACATTATCCTTATCCACCATTCACATTATCCTTATCCACTATTCACATTATCCTATCCACTATTCACATTATCCTCATTCACAATACACATTATCCTCCTCCACTGTTCACATTACCCTATCCACTATTCACATTACCCTTGTCCACTATAGACATTATCCTCGTCAACTATAGACATTATCCTCGTCAATTATAGACATTATCCTCGTCAACTATAGACATAATCCTCGTCAACTATACACATTATCCTCGTCAACTATACACATTATCCTCGTCAACTATACACATTATCCTCGTCAACTATACACATTATTATCATCTATCACACATACATCTGACTGACCTGTTGTTCAGCTGTCTCGGCCCGAGCTTCACTCATTGACAGCTTCTCCTCCAAGTCTCTCATCTAAAACAAATAAATACAGGTGAATATCAATTGTTATCTTATATTCTGGCAGTACCACAGGTTGAATAGACCCATGAAGATCCTGAATTGGTCTTCAACAACCTATGCTTGTAAAAGGCGACATGGAATTGGATGGTCAGGCTCGCTGACCTGGTTTATGATCCTTTACTTATTTGTTCAGTCTATGTTGTCAAAAAATAAACAATAATAATAATAGAGAGGCTTTTTGTATAGCGCAAAATCTACATCACTGAGGGGCATGCTCAAAGCGTAAATACTAAGTGACACGACCCGAGAAGATCCGGGTTAGAATAGGTCTTCAGCAACCCCAAAAAAGGCGACGATGCTTGTCTTAAGAGGCGACTAACGGGATCAGGTGGTCAGGCTCGCTGACCTGGTTGATGTATGTCATCGTATCACAATTGTGTAGATAAATGCGCATGATGTCAATCACTGGATTGTCTGGTCCAGACTTAATTGTTTACAGACTGACATCATATAGCTGAAATATTGCTGAGTAGGGTGGTAAACAACAAAGAAACAGAGGTTGAATATGAATTTTTATCTAATATTCCAGCAGTTTCACACACAGACACAGGTGAATATGAATGGTTATCTTATAGGTGAATATGAATGGTTATTTTATATTCAAACAGTACCACTCACAGATGAATATGAATGGTTATCTTACATTCTGGCAGAACAACCCACAGGTGAATATGATTGGTTATCTTATAGGTGAATATCAATGGTGATCTTATATTCTGGTAGTACCACTCACAGGTGAATATGATTGGTTATCTTATAAGTGAATATCAACGGTTATCTTATATTCTGGCAGTACCACCCACAGGTGAATATGATTGGTTATCTTATAGGTGAATATCAATGGTTATCTTATATTCTGGTAGTACCACTCACAGGTGAATATGATTGGTTATCTTATATTCTGGCAGTACCACCCACAGGTGAATGTGATTGGTTATCTTATAGGTGAATATCAATGGTTATCTTATATTCTGGCAGTACCACCCACAGGTGAATATGATTGGTTATCTTATAGGTGAATATCAATGATGATCTTATATTCTGGTAGTACCACTCACAGGTGAATATGATTGGTTATCTTATAAGTGAATATCAACGGTTATCTTATATTCTGACAGTACCACTCACAGGTGAATATCAATGGCTATCTTATATTCCAGCAGCACCACACACAAACACAATCCACCACCCACACACACATACTTGTGGTAATGCTCTGGCTCTTCTCATGTATGTACTAACAAACTAACATGAGAACTGAAGATTTTGTTGCCTTCTTCAATTTGCACATTGTATTTGAATCCTGTTCTGTTTTACAAACCCCATGGCGTGTGTTCAATAGTAAAAACAAGTAACTATAGTGTCAGCATCAATGAATGTATTTCAAAGTATGTATTGTAATGCACACGTCTGCCATGATGTTGCATCAGGTACCTTCAAGCTCAATCTAATCTAATCCTTTCAGCACATTAGCATAAGGCACAGTGATGATTTCTCATTGAGAAATTAATGCCATGTTAACCTGCGAGATCCTATTCCTGGGGCGGCAATATCAGGCTTATCTTGCCGGCACCTTGCCTGGACATGTGCCAACCCTGTCTCAATCCTGATCCTCCTCTCTGATTAGAAACGAATAACAAGAATTGAAAACTCTCCCAGACATATTATACTGATAACTCTCCTTACACACGTTTGGCTGAAGATATCGGTCAAAACCAACGATGCTAGCGCTGGGTAACTGTGAGTAATTGAATGGAGTTTGGTCTGCAAACAATACCTAAGCAATTGAATAGCAACCAAAAACGGCAACCTGGCCTGGATTGGTAAACTGATGACTGAAAGCCTGATGACTGAAAGCCCTGTGAGTGAGTGAGTGAGTGAGTGAGTGAGTGAGTGAGTGAGTGAGTGAGTGAGTGAGTGAGTGAGTGAGTGAGTGAGTGAGTGAGTGAGTGAGTGAGTGAGGTTTGAACGTGGGAGTCGAACCCTTGTCATTGGCATGACATTCTGCTACTTTAACCACTAGGTTACCCAAACCCGAAATCTTCACTTCAAGAAACCATTTACCACAAAACATACTGGAGAATATCTCTTCGGGTAAGAATTGCTCTTGTAGAATAAACGTTAATTCCTTTTGATAATAATCTTGATAAAATGTATATGTTGTCATTTTCATAATATTTGCTAACAACACACCTTACCGTATTTGACGTAATAAGCGCCCAGGGCCGTCTCAAAATTAGAAATAGGGGGCGCTTATTAGAATATTATTTTGAGTTGAAAGATCGTAAATTTCGTGGTTTATGCTAACAGCCTGAAATGTTTACAAACGACAGATATATTTTTCAAGAATTGAATTGCCCATAATTAAGGGTGATATAACACACAAGTGCGTATTATGAACAAATAAATAAGTCTTGCGTACATTGATCAGTCGGAAGGGCTTGCTGATTGGGATTGTTCACTAGCCATTATATTAGCAAATATCTCCGTGGGCGCTTATTAGAGAGGGGCGCTTATTACGTCGAATACGGTACTTCCAAAATGATTGGTATGACTATGCGTTTGAAACAGAATGGATTGAGAGCTTGACAGAAAGGCTTTACCTTGTGTTGGAAACTCAACGTCCATTAAAAACATGTTAAAGCGCAATTGATGGCTCGTTCCTTTTTTTGGCAAATAGCAAACACTAATGTTACATGATATACATCACAACACATACAGTCTGTTGTCTGTGAAAAGTCATAGCATGACAATTAAAGCCCTGAGTTGATGGAGCAACACATTCGCCCTCCGCCAACAGTTATATTACAGTATCAGCGTCATCATGATGATGTGGGAGATAGGGCTCCCTTCAGTACTTGAGTACCGGGGGCTGGGTTGGTTTCAGAAAAACTTGAGTGCATTATTGACGACTCAATTACTCTCTCAGGGGAGGTAACTCAAATTCACATACTGGTAATTTCAATGCACATGTATATAATGAAAGAAAGACGTCTCATTAATTTAGTCAAACAATCTACGCTACAAGTGAGAGCTGGTGCATATAGAATAGCATTGACAGTATTTTTTCTCTTCTGTAATTTCAGAGATGATTGTTCTGTCTGTTAGCCAATCACATACGAGCTAATGTTAACAGGCACATTCCAGTAAGACTGCTGCAAATAAGACTTAATATTTCATACAAATGTCAAACGAAAGTCATTTAAATGTACGTTTGTGTTATTGCCTTGTACAACGTATATAGGTCAACATGTCCCAGAAAGTTACAATAATGAAAACTTAACACAGGTGGGATTATTTCCATTTAATTTTAGTTTAGTTATATACTATTTGCTTTTATTAGCTAGAAAATGGAAGCTACAGAAGCCTACACGCTTTCTTATTCATAAAGATAATTATGTCATCGCAAAACATTCTTATTATCGGGTACTCAAGCACGAGTTCAGTTTCACCCCCATTGAAGTCCTTGTGGGAGGCAAACACAAAGTGATGCAGGTCTTTGACATTTACCACTTTGGTGAAACCCAGGAGTACGGGTATGGTGCTGACAAACCTAGAAACATAATCTGGGCAAACCAGGGTTCGAATCCATGATCACAGATTCCAAGGGGATGCAACTCTGTACAGGTCATGGCAGTGCCTTAGATTGTTGGGCCACCCTTGCCAGTATCATCAACCATTTGTGAGTTTTAGCAACAACAATTACAAAAGACGCAGTTGAAAACAACAGATGTCACATGTTCTGTTTGTTCTATGCTGACCAGGCCTGTGTGATACACTTACACATCTTGTGACTATATTAACGGTTTCAGCCATGTGGGGCCTGTATTTCCGCAAGATTCACGCGTGTGTTTCGGCAATCCTCATATGTTTACAACATTAAACAGTTTGGCAGTTTGTAAGTGTGATGTAACAGTTCCTACAGTTTCAAAATTGATTTGATTGACAAAAGATGTTTTAGATGTACATGTATTAACCTTATAGTTGTTTTGGCAAATGTATCAATGAACTTATTTAGTTGTTGCGCACAAAATGTCACTATGATATTCATTCATGATGACACACAACACAGCTTTCAGTGTGTGTGATGATTGAAGACAAGGGGCATGATGACACATATTCACACAACACAGCTGACAGTGTGAGTGATGATTGAAGACAAGGGGCATGATGACACAGTCACACAACACAGCTGACAGTGTGAGTGATGATTGAAGACAAGGGGCATGATGACACAGTCACACAACACAACTGACAGTGTGAGCAATGATTGAAGACAAGGGGCATGATGACACATATTCACACAACACAGCTGACAGTGTGAGTGATGATTGAAGACAAGGGGCATGATGACACATATTCACACAACACAGCTGACAGTGTGAGTGATGATTGAAGACAAGGGGCATGATGACACATATTCACACAACACAGCTGACAGTGTGAGTGATGATTGAAGACAAGGGGCATGATGACACATATTCACACAACACAGCAGACAGTGTGAGTGATGATTGAAGACAAGGGGCATGATGACACATATTCACACAACACAGCTGACAGTGTGAGTGATGATTGAAGACAAGGGGCATGATGACACATATTCACACAACACAGCTGACAGTGTGAGTGATGATTGAAGACAAGGGGCATGATGACACATATTCACACAACACAGCTGACAGTGTGAGTGATGATTGAAGACAAGGGGCATGATAACACATATTCACACAACACAGCTGACAGTGTGAGCGATGATTGAAGACAAGGGGCATGATGACACAGTCACACAACACAGCTGACAGTGTGAGCGATGATTGAAGACAAGGGGCATGATGACACATATTCACACAACACAGCTGACAGTGTGAGTGATGATTGAAGACAAGGGGCATGATGACACATATTCACACAACACAGCTGACAGTGTGAGCGATGATTGAAGACAAGGGGCATGATGACACAGTCACACAACACAGCAGACAGCGTGAGTGATGATTGAAGACAAGGGGCATGATGACACATATTCACACAACACAGCTGACAGTGTGAGTGATGATTGAAGACAAGGGGCATGATGACACATATTCACACAACACAGCTGACAGTGTGAGTGATGATTGAAGACAAGGGGCATGATGACACATATTCACACAACACAGCTGACAGTGTGAGTGATGATTGAAGACAAGGGGCATGATGACACATATTCACACAACACAGCTGACAGTGTGAGAGATGATAGCTGCCAAGGGGCATGATGACACATATTCACACAACACAGCAGACAGTGTGAGAGATGATTGAAGACAAGGGGCATGATGACACATATTCACACAACACAGCTGACAGTGTGAGAGATGATTGAAGACAAGGGGCATGATGACACATATTCACACAACACAGCTGACAGTGTGAGCGATGATTGAAGACAAGGGGCAGGATGACACATATTCACACAACACAGCTGACAGTGTGAGCGATGATTGAAGACAAGGGGCATGATGACACATATTCACACAACACAGCTGACAGTGTGAGCGATGATTGAAGACAAGGGGCATGATGACACATATTCACACAACACAGCTGACAGTGTGAGAGATGATTGAAGACAAGGGGCATGATGACACAGTCACACAACACAGCTGACAGTGTGAGAGATGATTGATGCCAAGGGGCATGATGACACATATTCACACAACACAGCTGACAGTGTGAGAGATGATTGAAGACAAGGGGCATGATGACACATATTCACACAACACAGCTGACAGTGTGAGAGATGATTGAAGACAAGGGGCATGATGACACAGTCACACAACACAGCTGACATTGTGAGAGATGATTGATGCCAAGGGGCATGATGACACATATTCACACAACACAGCTGACAGTGTGAGAGATGATTGAAGACAAGGGGCATGATGACACATATTCACACAACACAGCTGACAGTGTGGGCGATGATTGATGCCAAGGGGCATGATGATACATATTCACACAACACAGCTGACAGTGTGAGTGATGATTGAAGACAAGGGGCATGATGACACATATTCACACAACACAGCTGACAGTGTGAGTGATGATTGAAGACAAGGGGCATGATGACACATATTCACACAACACAGCTGACAGTGTGAGTGATGATTGAAGACAAGGGGCATGATGACACATATTCACACAACACAGCTGACAGTGTGAGAGATGATTGAAGACAAGGGGCATGATGACACATATTCACACAACACAGCTGACAGTGTGAGTGATGATTGAAGACAAGGGGCATGATGACACATATTCACACAACACAGCTGACAGTGTGAGAGATGATTGATGCCAAGGGGCATGATGACACAGTCACACAACACAGCTGACAGTGTGAGAGATGACTGAAGACAAGGGGCATGTTGACACATATTCACACAACACAGCTGACAGTGTGAGAGATGATTGAAGACAAGGGGCATGATGACACATATTCACACAACACAGCTGACAGTGTGAGCGATGATTGATGCCAAGGGGCATGATGACACATATTCACACAACACAGCTGACAGTGTGAGAGATGACTGAAGACAAGGGGCATGATGACACATATTCACACAACACAGCTGACAGTGTGAGAGATGATTGAAGACAAGGGGCATGATAACACATATTCACACAATATATATGACAGCTGATCTTGTGCGCTGGTCACCCAACCAAGAATTATTTTTCCTTCACAGTGCCAAATCAATATCGATGTTTAACATCCCCAATCTTTGACCTATTCTACAGCTCTCAACAGAATCAAATCAAGGCATCATAACACTAACAGTGAGTGAATGCTGGGATGTCAACTTCTGTTTTCCCAACCAACATAACCAGGTCTCCCCTTTCCACATACACTGCAGAATCCCAACCTCGGTGTCACAAGCTAGCAAATGGTTGACATCATTTCCCTTTTTCATCACTTTTAGTTCTTTTTTGCTTGTTATATTTTGTCATTCGGCTTGAAATTCAATTACAAATTCTTGGTGACATCTTGAAACAATACACAAGTCTGGCGTAATGAGAAAGGCTATCAATCATGATGCCAGGTTTTGTGCTGAACAATGCACTGAAATCCAGCGAGGCCTGATAAGAGCTAGATAAATAATTACATACAGGGACCGATGTTACACAGTGCTCGGTGTCATGTCTCTCTTAAACAAGGTATTTACAGCGTAATGCAAAGAGACATGATCTCTTAGAGGATAGGAATATATTTAGTTACTGATCAACACCATGTTTTGTCATTTCTTAGCTAAGAGGTAAGTAAGTTGATCACATATGATTTATAAAACGGGGATGGTATGCAGGTACGTAGTGTATAGAAATGCTTTCATTCCAGCTGTTCCTGATACAGTTGGGAGTTGGTGAGGTGAAATGGGTTTAACGTCGCGTCCAAGATTATTGCACTTATATACCGACATGCATGCATGTGTGTGTGTGGCTGCTTGTACTAGTCCGGACTGATGCCCAGTTTATTGTGCTTATAAGCCAACTGAGATACTATGCCACAGTTTAACATGAATGCCCCACTCAGACACGGTATACTGACTCTGAGCCGACCAGTCTTTTAACGTCTTTTGGTATGACGCGGCCGGGGATCGAACCCCGGACCTTCTGCTCTTCGGGCGGATGCTCTACCACTAGACCACAGAGGCGGTCTGATGCAGTAACAAGGCACATAAATATTACTGTACAATTTCTCATGAATATATGGATTTTTCCACAATGGTAATTTCTTTAAAAAAAATGTCATTGCTGAATTGATTTTTTCATTTATCAAATACCCTTTATTTATCATTATTTGACTTCCTTCAGTCGATGATGGAGGAGGTCATAGATGAGATTAGACAATGTAATTTACAGATCCAAACATCCAAATACACGGAAACGTTTAACTTATTAAGCAGCCATTCTGATGTGTGGTAAGCCCGCTACAAATTACACACCTTGCTGATTGGTCGCGGAATTATACTACTCAACATATGGTAGGGATATTGTGAGTGTGCAGGAGGGGGCTGATTGTAACTGTTGTTGGGAGAAGTTGCTATGCAAATAGTATTCAGTATTGCCAAATTAACAGCTTCATTCAAGTTAATACAAACATAAGTACACAGTCCCGAACTGGCTGTTCCAGTTATTATTATCTTGAGTAGATAAAGGTAGTATTAATCAAGGAATAAAATATAACCTTAAACAAACTTTAAACTTGACACATATAATTTTCTATAGTTTTGATGGAGTTTAAACTTAATTATCCCCATGATCAAGGTGTTAGAGCATATATACACATTTGAAGTTCTTTACATAAGTCTCAGAAAGTGTTGTTGTGTGTTGTATATCAGCAGTGTTCAAGCTACAACAGTGCTGAATGTTGGGCAAACCAGTGGTTGATAGCATGAGCATCGATCCATGCCGTCAGGCCACAATGAGCCAGGGGGCCAACATTGTGACCATCTAATTCTCATCAGTTAGTTCAAACTACAAACATGGGTACTCAGGACCTATTCTTCCCCGGAATCTCCATGTTGTTTTCTGCAATGTTCTGTAAATAATCAGATCTGGGCCAGACAATCCAGTGATTGACAGTCGATCTACGTATACGATGACATGCAAATTTACTAGATAAGACATAAGCTACTCAACGGAATAATCTTGATCAATAATATTTAACTGAGGTAGATGTAACCAGAAATGGCAAAAGATTTTCTATAAAGCATCTTCTTATCCTCAGAATTATCCATCAGGTCGGGTCATTGTTAGTTTTCATGTGATGATATGATACATGATACGTTTTTTACTGTATCGATACAAGACGATACACTTGCTGAAATAAATTACCTACTACTTGTTTAATGACCCCTGGCGTTTTTGTCAGTCAGATGTCGCGAAATGTGTTGTAAATAGCGTTTCAAGTTCTCTACTAAAAATAGCCACTCCGACCATGTGTCGACAGCAAGCTTTCTTTTTCAACCTGCTCTGAAATATTTATTGTCAAGAAGTTTCCATGCGATTTGATGTAAATATGTGTATCACGATACATTTTGTATCATGACCTTGCTGTATCGTTTCCCCACTTGCTAAGATTACTGAAATATGCATTTACTGAAATGACCAAATTTTCAGTTCCAAACATATAACATGTCAAGTGCATTTAAATAATATTTCATAAACAACCTCTGCAGGAACAAGTCAGTGCTAATGCCTAGCTAGCATATGTCACCTGATAGCCAGTGAAATCAATTCATCCACACAACACCATGCTACATCCACTGCTTGAGACTGCCATCAGACAATACCACCTCACAAGAAATCAACCATGCATGTAGCACACCTGTCATTCAAAGTCCGAAATCAACACCATGGACAATGGTGCCATAATGGTCCTGAACTGAATGTAACCCATGCGTACCGTAAAAGGCGACTATGCTTGTCGTAAAAGGCGACTAATGGGATCGGGTGGTCAGACTCGCTGACTTGGTTGATGCATGTCATCGATACCAATTGCGTGGATCGATGCTCATGATATCAATTACTGGATTGTCTGTTCCAGACTCGATTATTTACAGACCGCCATCATATAGCTGGAATATTGCTGAGTGCGGCGTAAACAACAAACCAACCAAAGCCAACACACTCTGTACTACTGGCACCAAGGAAGGGAACTATATGTTGAAGAAAGGCCTTAGACTTGCACAAGTCTCTAAGGAAAGTATTATTAGTTCAATTCATAATTCCTAGATTATATAAATAATAAAGACAAGTTGTACCTATAAAAGACTGCCATCCTTGTAGACTTGGACAAGTCTCTTAGGAGAACATTATTAGTATAAATCATAATTCCTTGATTATATAAATAATAAAGACAACTTGTCCCTATAAAAGACTGCCATCCTTGTAGACTTGCACAAGTCTCTTAGTAAAACATTTTTGTCTCAATCATTATTCCTAGATTATATAAATAATAAGAAAAAGATGTCCCCATAAAATACTAATGTCTGTTCTGTCGGCTTATCTAGACTTGCCGATTATAAGGATAGAACTACAACACATCCATGGACTTATCATTCAGCACAGCCTTGGAGCAAGACTAGAAGCGACTGTGTCACAACACTCCCATTCTACAGAGCCACACTGCATCTCTTAGCACTGAAAAACAATATCTGAAAGTGTGTTCAATTATTAACCAAGAAAAAGAGGATTACGTTTCAGATCCACATTGTGTTAAACGACAGAAGGTGTGTAATCATTGATTCCGTGAAAGACGAACACAGGGACAGTGATATTCCGTGATAGCCAGTTAGAACATTACAGAAGTCGTCACGGACTTTTGTTGGTTATTCAACTCTTACGATCAATATACATAATGGTATGATAGAGGAAACTCCGTCTGGTAACGAGGATGTAGAGCAGGCTACCTGGACCCATTTAAGCACACCTGGTGAAATACACACCTGTCTGTCGAGTGTAATATCCATGACGATCTGATAACAGCTACAATTTACACATGAGACAGGCATATCACGATAAGAAGAAATTAATGTTTCGGCACTGAGGTGAGGACGTCCAGGAGGATGTGTGGGATAAGTTGTCAATAGCCATTACTGAAGTAGCGATTGGATTTTTGAGTTGACCCGACTATTGGGTGGTCAAAATGAAACCCAGAGATGAATAATACATGCAGTATGGGAAAACAGCATTAGAATTTGGCACTAGTCCTGTACTCCTTGCCAAACTGTCTAATAGATAGGGTGTTTTAAGGACTAGTAGAAATTTGCCATTTTTAACATGTTTAAGAGGTTTGCTATATGTTATCATCAAAAGGAGTATAAGGTTACCGTATATCGTTGTGTATAAGGCGAGTTTTTCGTACCTAAAATGAGGGGGTTAAGAAGGGGGGTCGTCTTATACACGGAGTCGAAGATCTCACATTTTTTTCCACTGGCGATGTCAACCGGCGTCCGATAGCCAGCCCAGCATTTGACAATATAACTTCGCATTTCGTCCTAAATAACTGTTCCAATAACTATTTCCATACATAAACATCATTTGTATCTCTTTTCCTTGAATAAAGTTTAATATTTTCTGCAAATAAAGTTGAAATGACCCTCGCCTCGATGCAGATTGTGAAACCACCTGACACGGTAAAACAATCAACATCCGTGAGTAGAGAGCCGGAAGTACCGGTAATCATTTGCATATTGCACATGTGACCTAACATGTGATAACCGGTGAAGCTGAAATCAATTCCCGCTGTTTTTACAGTTGTATTAACAAGTGTTGGAGACGGTGTGTACAAGTGATTGTGGAATAAACACGCTGAATGTGAAGCAAACATAAGCCTAGTTAGTTACAACATAGTAAATTGGCGATTAATTACTCACCATTGTCTGTTATATGTTATTACTTCATAAATGAATTTTATTTTACGGGCACCAATTTGGTGTTGTACCGTGTAAACACAAAATGGCGACGTGTGCTGGAGTTACACACGCGACCTATCATTTTAGAAAAAAAAATGCAAGATAAACATATTTTTATTGCATATATAAGGTTTGTGTGCGCACTTGTGATGTGCTTCATTCCAGGTCGCCTTATACACGGAGTAAAGGATTTTGGGTTGATTTTGAAGGCTTGTACAGGGGGGTCGTCTTATACGTGAGGTCGCCTTATACACAGCGATATACGGTAAATGAGTGAGTGAGTGAGTATGGTTTTACGCCGCTTTTAGCAATATTCCAGCAATATCACGGCGGGGGACACCAGAAATGGGCTCCACACATTGTACCCATGTCGGGTATCGAACCCGGGTCTTCGGCGTGACGAGCGAACGCTTTAACCACTAGGCTACCCAGCCGCCCCCATCATGATATGATGAACTAGAAGACTAAAAATGTTAGTTTCTACTGCTGGAAGACAGTCGAACACTTTCAGCTCTGAGTCAGTATAATGTATCTGAGTGGGGAATGGGGTGTCAATGTTTAACTGCGGCATTGCATATCAGTGGGCTAGTACTATAGAGTTGCCATTTATTTAAGTCTAGACTACTACAAGCACCCTCCACACCCACATCCACATCCATACACGTGTATGCCATCACTACATCAGTGTAATAATCTGGCACGTGACTTTAAACCTCATTTCACCTTACCTTACCCACATTTGAACCTTGTCTCCCGGTGAGAAAGCACATTTATTACCTACAAGGGCAAACATATTGGGGATAATAAAAATCATATGTGCTCCAGGGTCATATCACGCCATGTGACAAAAGTGTATTGTTTCCGTCATCCAGATGTCATTGTTGACATCATTTGAATCTAATTGTGACGTGAGATCGGAATGACGTCACACTAGAAACGATGTCATAGCTGAAGATTGTTGACGTCATTCGACAAATTGCGGTTTCACTGCTGTTGCAATTTGCTGTCCTTATAGGTAAACACTGAAAGTCATCTCTGAATGTAGACATCTTTTTTGGTAATAAATAGAACATTATATTTGCGTTATGTCATACACTCGTGCTCATATTCTGGTATTTCCCTTACTCTTGCTTGGGAAATACCGGAAGTTAGACACTCGTGTCGTAAACATAGTATGACATGAACACTCACATGATATCCTCTATTAATCACTAGGCTGCCCACATGAACATCAGTAGACATGGTAGAACACATTATGAATATCTGTGGTTGCAAAATAATCAGTGATTAAAACTAACGCTAATGCATTGCTGAAACAAGGGACTAGCCATGGCTTGTTGGCAGTGTTAGCAAGGCAACTCAAACAATGCTATATTCATCTGCTAACTGCCGTTTTATGACCATAGATCAATCCTGAAATTACAGCTTACAATATAGAAAGATAAACTCTCAATTTCACACAAGGTACTAATCATGACGTCTAGACAGTCACATAAAACATGCACCAGAACATGGAGTTTTGTCTCCCTTCAACCATTCTTGTGTGCTGCATGTCTATGCAGGGGTTTGTTGTTCCAAAAGGACAGGCCGCAAACCAAAAAACCATGGTTGAGTGCTGCTGATGGAGCCGATGTGTAGCCACTGCCGTAGGTGTGAGCATGAACAGTGGGGATCATTTGGGGCAAGATTTGGGAATAACCTCTCAGAAATAGAAATATTCCAAATCACTCCTGAAATATTCTTACAAGAGTGAGTATGGTTTTACACCGCTTTTAGCAATATTCCAGCAATATAACGGCGGGGAACACCAGAAATGAGCTTCACACATTATACCCACGTCAGGAATCAAACCCAGGTCATCGTAGTGACGAGTGAACGCTTTAACCACTAGGTCACCCAACCGCCCCAATTACTACAAGAGATAACGCTGCCTTAAAAACTTCAAAACCTCATCGGTCATTTCTGATTTAAAAAGTATCTGTTCCATGTGAATTTATTTTGGGCTTGATCATAATCAGTTACATACATTTTGAGCTAGATCACAAGATCATAGCTGACAGATAAAGTGTCATTCGAATGACCTATCTGAAAATCTACTGCTGGTCCATCTTTCAATATAAACCTGAACATGGCCAATCAGCGGAATATGTATCCAAAGTGATGTCATCCAACATGGATTTCCTTTAAGTTGCTGAATGTTGTAGAGTATCACGTTCACCCTCGTCTTTTATTCTATTAACTACTAGCAGTGGCCAAGATACTCTATCACAGAGGGTCCTGATGGGGTATGGATGAGTTAATTTTTTATCGTAAAAGATTGATGTCAAATGTTCACAAAAACTGCTTGGCGTAAACTTTAATTTTACTGTTTATCGCAATCATGCTTAAATATTGTAAAAGTCATATGATGAGATCTCACGACACAACGAAACCAGTCAAAACACAAATAACAGTAATGACATAAAAGCAGAACCAGCTGTCTGCATGTTTCCCTACGGACAGACTGCGTTCCCACAGGGATGATTTTGCATTTTAGATACAACTTGTCTGCTTTAATTGGTTTGCATTGTTTCACCGACTAAAAATGATGTGGAAAACCTGTTTACGTTTTACTAAGACAAAAAATACCCACTAAAGGCCCCAAGTTTTACTGAAAACTGTCTCTCCCCTCAATCAGGACACAGGGAATGCTGTCATAAACACAAAATCATCCAATTATTCAATTGTATGCCAAAACAATGACTTCAGGGTTAAAGTGTATAAAACATCACAAGCCTGCAATAATTCGGTCTTATCGGTGAAGATGAATTCCAGCTTGGATGCGAGCCATGATTACGTTTTGTAAGTTTTCTCTGCTGGTATTAGCTCAATATTCTCTGCTGGTAATCAAAACTTCAGAACTTCATAATCTTTCTCTTTCTCATAAGTACATAATGTTTCAGAGAAAATTTGAAAATTGAAAAACACCATTCTATGAATGTCATTGTTTGCCATTATGATGTTGAAGGTAAAATTCAATTCCATAAAAATATTTGAATTTGCTGATGTCGGGCCTTTGCTTCTTTCACTGTTACAGTTAGTGAATATAAGCAGAAATATTTTCACATGGATACTGTTGACTGCTGATTAAGCACAAGCTTTCAAATTGGAAGTATTATACTAAAGTACATTGGATATGGAAATGGGGGCATGGGTGGCCCAGTCGCCTAAGGTGATGCAATTTGCTGTGCAGAGTTGTGTCCCTTGGGCATGCCAGAAACCTACGGTCGTGGGTTCAAATCCTGTTTTGCCCTGATCACGTTTTCAAGTTTGTTAGCATCATACCTGTGTTCATAGGTTTCACCAAAGTGCCAAACATTTGAGACTGGCATCACTTTGAGCTTTCCTCCCACAAGATGCTGACACAGCATGATATGACTGGAATACTGTTCAAAGTGTCGTCGAACCCAAACCACTCACTGATATGGAAACTGCACACAAGTTACATTCACCATGCACAACCCTCCTCACCATGTTGATGATTAGATTTACATCTTCTATACAATACTAATCACATCTTAGACTACCAAAATAATCCAAATCCAATGCCAAACTTTAATAAGAAAATCCTCTTCTGTACTCCAAAGGCTTTGATTACATAATAGTTCAAAAGAATCGTCCCCAAACTGTCAGTTACCAATAGAAACTGAAATGTAGTACTAAGAACCACAGCAAATAAACCGCCAACTGAAATAAATTCCGAGAACACGCCACAAAGCAAGGATTCAAAATGCTAATTGATTCTATTCACTTGCAATATCGCCTTCATCTGATCTGAAACCGTCAACACAGCAACCACCAAAAGAACCTACAGGGTTGACGAGCATTAAGTAACACTCCTTGATTGGAACATTTCCTCATTAGCCCATCCCAGACCTTGTCGACAATGTCATCAGGCAACTTAACGTCCTCCAGCTCAGGCCTGCCTTTGATAGCATCTGGCAGTTGCTTCTCAGACAAGCTAAATGAGATAAATCTTCACAAAGCCATATTAATCAAGGCACCATGAAATGTCAAACAACTAAACTCCTTATCAGAGCAAATTTTGTTGGATCAATCCCAACAAAACTCTGCAAGTTGAGGGAAGATTTGATATTACTGTAATAGGATAACTGGCCGATAAACCGATTTGAAGGGATCCCACAGGGTCCAAAATCAATACTATTCTGAAGTTGCAAAGGTGATTGTGTCCAATGCATGGCACCGGATTGGAGAAGATAAGCTTTTGTAAATAGCCGCAGGGTCTACCCCTAAACCTTTCTGGTAAATGCAGTTATCAGTTCTTAAAATTGCATCACTTCCAAAATACTCTGTTTTTCAATCAATTAATTTTCCAATCAATGAGCAAAGATTGAGAAGTTTGCAAGTGATTTGGGACAGAATGTACCGTTGATGGAAGTCAAATACTGGCCACGGAGGTCTTCCCATGCATGATAGAAAACCAGCCAATGGAAAAATGATTTGATCTGCTTTTAACATCATCACGCTAGATTAGCTGAGAGGAAATTTGCAATAAATGTCAAAATTAGCAAACAATGTCCACCAAGTCTCTGGTATCATCTGACAGATTTGTGTAAAGAGGGAAATATGAACAGCATACCTATATAAGAAACAATTGAACCGGTGGGTCAAGTAGAACAGAATACAAGATCTGATTTCAACAAATGAATTCAATACAGAACAAGGCAAACTCATTTACCACAGATGCAATATCAACAGATCAGTTAGGAGATAAACATAGCATGAGTTCAGATTTGCAAGTAATATTGAGTATTTGCATGGAAATCTGCATTTACATATTGACACTGTAAATTACAAAAGTTATTAGTAATTTTTCGTAGCACTCCTTCTCTAAATGAACAGAAGCAAGACAGACATGACATCACTCTGGATGCTGGGACATCACACTGGATGCTATGACATCCAAAATGGAATAATGTCTTAATACAATGGACAATATCACACGACTTCGTGATAACGGAACCCTCTGACTGTGGAGCCCCACAACAAAAATCGAAGTTGTTTTGATAAATATTGATACAATTTAATGGTATATTTCTTTCAAATTTAGGATTGAGAAAACAAAAAAGATACTGTCAAGAATTAGTATTCATAGGCAGTGAAAAGTTAATCTATTTAATATAATAAATTAAAATATTTCTAAGATCCAATCCCATTTAATCAGATTGCAGCACATACTCCCATTCATTCATAATTTTTCCCATTTAACGCTTCCATTTTCTCAACCCTCAAGCTCATCCATACTTACATATTTCTCAACTCTCAAGCACATCCATACTTACATATTTCCCAACTCTCAAGCACATCCATACTTACATATTTCTCAACCCTCAAGCTCATCCATACTTACATATTTCTCAACTCTCAAGCACATCCATACTTACATATTTCTCAACTCTCAAGCACATCCATACTTACATATTTCTCAACCCTCAAGCTCATCCATACTTACATATTTCTCAACTCTCAAGCACATCCATACTTACATATTTCTCAACCCTCAAGCACATCCATACTTACATATTTCTCAACCCTCAAGCACATCCATACTTACATATTTCTCAACCCTCAATAATCAATATTTATCACAGGTTCTGTATTAACAGTGTCCAGACTGACAAGTGTTGACTATAAGGTCATTTATGAAAACCTTGACATGGCTTCAATGATAACGCTCAGAGCTGCAACAATAATGACCAAGTTCAAAGAGCTCTCACAAACTGATGACCTCTAGCACAATGTTAATATCAGAAATTGCTTGAGTTTGGAGGCAAGAGTTAACCATTAACCTTACACAATTCAATATATCTTGTCCAACGGCAGGACAGGACTGTACATGTCTTTGATCATGGCATGTTTGATCTCTTCGAAGACCTGAGAGAGGTCATGATATATATCTGGAAATTTAATTGGTCCATTTTCAGTTGTTTATGTGTATCCAAAACCCCATTACTTACGTCCGGTAACTTTCATCAGTAGATAATAGGTACTTATCACCTGGGGTGTCATATTACCCAGCTGACAAACATGGCAGGATATATGTGTGATATAAGTCTTGCAGACAAGATACCAGTCTGTAGGTCTGGGAGAGTCCGTAATTCCCAGTTTCTACAAAGTTATTTGATTTAATACATATCCTTATTCTTAGAAAGAGAAAAAGATACAGAAAACACAAAAACTTTACAGAAACCTTCTGAACTGCTAACATTCTGCTATAATGATGTGCTGCACAGTTAATCACTCCCTATTGTACTGAACAATGCAGCAATGCGTCTATATATTTATTTCAAATGGTCAAGCAGTTTTGAGTCAGTGAGTTTGGTTTAACGACGCTTATAACCAAATTTCAGTTATATAAGCCTGAAGTGATGCAGGTTTACCACTTCAAAATAACCTAAGAACATGGGTATAGTGTTGACAAACCTAGAAATTTAATCATGGTGAATTCACGATTGGAATCCAGATCATGTTTCTGGCAGACCAAAGGGATGCAACTTTGCACAGTAAATGGTAGTGCCACAGATGACAATGCAGCACCAAACAATAAAACACAGCAACTATGTGTGACAGGCAAACACATGTCCCACTGGGCCACCTGGCTCAACCGGGCCGACAGTCCAGTGCCAAGATTGCTAAGAAACTTACATAATATACACGTTCTCCAGGTTCTACATTAGCAGCATAATTTGAATAAAAACAGACAATGAAATCAGATTGAAGTTGCCCATAAATAGACAAATCAAATATAGAAGTTTGGAATCATCGATCTGAAGGTATCAAGTATGTGAGTGTCTCAATGACCCAGTATACAGAAATGTTTCTATTTGTTACCATCACTGACCAAAGTCTGTGAGAATCTATTGATTTCCACAAAACAAATAAAAACTTCTCCAAAAGTTTACTAAGCCCTAAAAACCATGATCTTATTAAAAAAACATACGAAATCCGAGACACTAAATTTACATTCTGTCCCCAACCCATATAAGCAGCTTAATCTCCACACCGTCCTTATTTTCAACCATAAAAGCATTTTTATGTCTGGCTCTTTGATGTCATCATCCTCAGACCATGAGCACTACACATGAAACCAGTGCACTGAGATTTCTATTGCGTGTATATCTTGCTGCTTTGATGATCAACGTATGAGAGTGATGAAACGTCTGCAATCTTGCCAAGATATACGCCAATAATGATGCCAAATTCTACTTCCCTATGAAAATGGAGCACAAACCAAACACTCAGTCCAAACACAAGCAGCAGACATAAAGCTGCCTTTATGGACAAGTGGCATTTTGAGGTCAGTGTTGTGCATCCAGAGATAGCCCCCGCTTGATCTGTATTTACCTACGGGCGGCCATCGCTTGGATCTTGTAGGTGTCTGTGGTTGGAGGCCTGGCCCTGAGCCGTGCAGATCTATACTCTGGTAGGCCGCTGATAATCATAATAGGCATCATGCTTAGTTTCTACTTCTGTACCACTGAATGTCGGATTGAAACACTCACGTGATGGGACTTCTCATCCAAGGCCCGAGTGAAAAAAATTCCTCAGATTAAAGGGTCGTGAACGCTATGTGTTTCCCTCCTATCAATTTTTCATTCTCTTTTTTTGGGTGAAAGAAAGAAATCTGATTAAATCAAAATTACAAGCTGGGCTGAGTAGTGGTGATTTCTTTTTTTAAAAGCATTGGTGCTGTGGTAATACCATAGACAACGTTTATGAGTGCGTGAACTTGAACTAATGTCCTCATTATATAGAAACAAATTTGCAATATTCTTTGAACCTATATCAATTGCGAAATTCTAACCAAATTACATCAGAGCCTGTGGGTAGTATTACCAGCCGTAAAACAAAATCTGTTTGTTTTTGATATACTCTTCAGAAAAAAGAGATCTGATTCAATGCAAAGCGTCTAAAAAATAAAAATAAAAATATTTTGGGGGGGGGCACAGCTTGACATTTCAAGCCTGAACAGTAAAAAGAGATCAAATGTTAATACTACTTAACACTATTAATCAAAGAACCACTTCTATTGAGATGTTGTGCATGTATGCATAAAAACTTTATTTAGAAATTAACACTTAAACAATTATAAAAAACTTCATCTGCATATACCACTAAAACAAATTTTACTTTCATATGATTTCAAATAACAAATATAGTAAATAGGTTCACAATTACATTAAATACATCCTTTATGGTCAGTTATTCTTAAAAAAACAACTTCTGATAAATCTTGCATGCATTTTTTTAAATGGAGGAAATACATTCATTAATTAACAACCTTCATCTGCAAACATTGTTAAAATCAATCATACTTTCATATGATTTCAAGTAAAAAATATAGTAAATAGGTTCAAAAGACAATTTCATTTATTAGATTCTTTATAATGAATCATTCCCAAAATCCTTCTGATAAATCTAGCATGTATTTTTTTAAATGCTGGAAATGCATTTAATCATTGTTTCACGATATTGGAAGCTGCTCTTGGTCTGTTTAATGGTGAAGTAATATTAGGTGCCTATAGTCGGGTTTTACCGTATTGTATGTGGCCTGTAGCCTGAATTGACAGGAACACCGCCAGAGTTGGCTTCAGTGGTGTGAAAACAGAGTCAGTGAAGGCCAAAGTCCTGAAACTGTCAATACAATATTCATTACATATTCAAACTCAAACCCCTGACATTAGCAGCTATGTTTCATATGTTATTTTTTTCATAGCTACATTACACGCCTTCTTTCCCCGTATGAAATCGTGAGTAATTGCATTGAAAATATAATGAGACGTACAATGATCATTGGTGATTGCGACGAGAAAGGTTTGAAGATTGCTGCTGTAGGGATCAAAGGCCAATCAGAGGAGAGCGAAAGAGCAGCCATGATCAGTTTTGACCATTGGCGCTATCGATCGCATTTGATCCTGACAATATTTGTGGACATTTCTGAGAAAACTGCCAAAGACTGGTCACGACAACTTGGACCACCTGTTGTTGAGAGTATTAGTACAACGATGGGAGAGAGATCAGCCTTCAGGCATGGATAAATCACCAGACTTTGTCCAAGCTTTATGGATGACAAGTTTGTTATTCATGAATATACTGTAAGGGACAAAAGCAACACCGTTGACAGATCAGATGCATCCCCAGACAAAAAGATCGGTGTTTGGAGGATGCCCAAAGGCCCTTTCTGTAAGCTTTATTAGGTAATGCCGATATCATCTATTGAACATGTTTTTGAAAAGTCTGAGTTATTTTCAAAGGTTTCAGGTGCGTCTGGATTTTTAAAGGCTTTTCCTTGTCTGTATAAAAGATGAAATAATGTGACTGGATAAAAAAGAGATATCCTATTTTGGCATTCTCCCTTCTGGATAAAAGAGATCTGCATAGATTGGATTCTTAGCTTGCAATAAATACATACAGGATATTTCCATCTGACAAAAAACTTCTGAGAACTGAAGCAGGACTCCAGTATAGCACTTGAGGCAGTAAAATGTGTTACTTATTTATGAAACGATGTCTAGCTATTGAAATGAAAGTTGCCTAAGGCTCCATGGGTATTTCACCACATTTCCTTAATGTATTCCATTCATCAACAGGTTACTTATTGGAGACATTGGGAGCTGTTGTTCAGTTAAAGGTGTCGATGTCGACCAAATCTTGTCTCACTGATGGCCCAGTTGATGACAATGTTTGTGGACCAATCTGGTATCCATTATGGCCTAGTTGATGACAATGTTGTAGATCTATGTGGTCTTGATGATGGCAAAGTTGATGACAATGTTGTAGATCTATGTGGTCTTGATGATGTCCAGTTGATGACAATGTTTGTGTATCTATCTGGTCTTGTTTATGTCAAGTTGATGACAGTGTTTGTGGATCTATCTGGTCTTGATGATGTCCATTTGATGACAATGTTCGTGGATCTATCTGGTCTTGATGATGTCCAGTTGATGACAATGTTTGTGGATCTTTCTGGTCTTGTTTATGTCAAGTTGATGACAGTGTTTGTGGATCTATCTGGTCTTGATGATGGCCCAATTGATGACAATGATTGTGGATCTATCTGGTGGTGATTGTGGCCCAGTTGATGACAATGTTTGTGGATCTATCTTGTACTGATTATGAGTTGAGCTTAACGCCACTTTGAACAGTAGTTCAATCATATCATAACATGTCAGCAGAATTTCACATGAAAACACAGGTGAGGTCCAAAAAGTTTACCCATTAGTTGACCTAAGGATAAAAAGGGGGAAAATGGGATTCAAACTATTGACGACCGGGATGCAAACTTTAACAGCATGTTGAAGCACCTTAGACCACTGGGCCATGCTGTGCCCAGCCCCATCCCAAGCCCCAGCCCCAGCCCCAGCCCCAGCCCCAGCCCCGGCCCCAGCACCAGCCCCAGCCCCAGCCCCAGCCCCAGCCCCGGCCCCGGCCCCAATAAGGGGAATGTGCTCAGCAAATGTTGCCTTATGCTTAGCATAGTCTTTTGTAGTCATGTCCCATCAGAGCAGCCTGTTATGACAGGTTAGAGGTACTTGGGATCTATCCTCCATCAGGAATAAGTCAGGTGAAATATCCTGCCAATAAAAACATTTATATAACTGATGTCTCAAACTAGTTTCTGTGACAAATGGATCATTGAACATTTTCATCAAGAAGAGACATGGAAATCCTGATATAAAAATTAACGACTCTGTGTAAATCACCATATTTATCGATCAATTACCACAAAATGATCACGCTGCCACTTTTACTGGACAGAACTTCAATTTCCTTATCAACAAAATGGGAAAGGTTTCAACCTGAAAACAGAACTTGAAGTGTTTCAATGTTTCCTATCACATTTGTAGAAGGTGACCTGGTTTCATAAGAAATTGATCAAATTTTACTTCTTGCCCCTTAGGATCTGATTAATAGTATTCATAGTCCAAAATCAATTATGCTGTGATCCACATTCACAATTTAAGGAAAATGTCAAAAACTTTTAAAGCAAGGCTGCTATTAATTTGAGCTTTTTCAGTTAAACAAAATCTGAACCAATTTCTCTTCAGACAATCTGTCCTCCTTTGGTGTAAGAAAAGCGGCTATTCAACCCATTATGCATCAGATTTATTTTATATTTTATCCATTTTACCAAATTTGAATCAATTTCAAAATTTGATCAATATTAGACACTGGCTGTCTAAAAACAGTGGCACTGAAATGCAAAGCTACGTGTAAAGACCATCTTAAAACAATCACCGCTAATTGCTAAAAAAATGAATGGTGGCAAGGAAATGCAATTTTTGTTCCATTCAAGAGAATGCAAATCTGAAAAATATTTCAAATGCCAGATTGTTATATTTTCCTATGCGGATTGTACAGTGAAGAAATAAACAGAAGTGTGGCAAACTGAGACCTGACCAGAGAAACAAAATATATCTCAAATGTCAGATTGTTGTTTCTTTCTATGTGGATTGCACAGCGAAGAATTATACAAAAAAGTGGCAAATTCTGACCTTTCAAAATGAACTTACGATGACTTGTTTTATCAGTACAGCCATTAGTGAGTGAGTGAGTGAGTATGGTTTTACGCCGCTTTTATCAATATTCCAGCAATATCACGGCGGGGGACACCAGAAATGGGCTTCACACATTGTACCCATGTTGGGAAGCGAACCCGGGTCTTCGGCGTGACGAGCGAACGCTTTAACCACTAGGCTACCTGACCGCCCCGTACAGCCATTAGAATTGAACCACAGCATGAGGACTGAATGCACTCAAGCATCTGCCTCATTGGGTCGAACAGAAGAATAAAACTTGTGTGAAGTCAGAGTGAAGATCAAACTGTACCAATGGAGTGTCATGACACTGTTTTCAGCAATATTTCAGCAAGACGTCAGGTAGGACCACCACAAATGGAATTCACACATTGTACCACATGCGGTATCAAACCCATGTCTTTGCTTGACAAGCAGAACTTACCCACTAGGCTAAACATAAATCCTTCACAGAAGTGCCTCCGATTCGGCACACATGGACAAACCAGTATATGCTATTCTGCAAATGTATGGACAGAAAACTCCCTTCAATTTGAGAACCTATGGCAGCCCATGAAATCTCTTGAACTGCATCTGAAGCCTTCTAACGGTAAATATGCCACCATATTTATGTCATTTGTCTCCTCCTATGAATCAGCTTCAAAGAAAACCTGGACTCTGTCCCCCAAAACAATCTCTGTATTATGAGAGTCTCAACTGCTATCCCCTGACTTAATCCTGCAATCCTTGTAACATTACGCCTGCTTTGTGGGGCTGCCCTGATGAGGATAGCATAACATACACATCAACTGATAAACGAGAAAAACATCAAAGCCGAGGCATAAATAATCAAAACTGTCACCTAAAATACCGGTAATTAATTCTAATCAATTTCATCTTCAGTGCGACTCAACTGACGCTTTGAGAATAATCCTTGATATCATTTCCAACATTGCACATAAAAACCTCACAATCACACCCATTCAGGACAGAAACTTAACAAAATTCACATTTCGATGGGGAAAGGTCAAAAAGTGAACTGTGAGTCAATCAGTCTTAAACCTGACATGGCAGATAGATGTCCTCCCAAGCATGTGACATGGCCGGTGCAGAGAAGCGCAAGACTCCCGAGTTCAGTCATGTTTACACCCATGCAGTATCTGGGAGTGATAACATCAGATTCCTCACCCAAATGGAAGAAATTGATGGCTGGAATATTCTAAGAACTTGTGACAAGAAATGATTAAAAGGGTCTGCAATATTTGTTTTCAGCAGTGCCACTCCTATGGGATGAAAATCCATAGCATGTTCATTGTAAATCTATTTCTAGAAATGATTTTGGCGACATAATGGGTGATGTTTTGCAAGTGTAATTATAACTTCTTGAAGTTAAAGGGAAATGGCTCTTAGAGAATTGGGAAAGTATTCTTGATCTGTGTTAGGGAAATGGGAAGAAGTTTTAGTGCAAACTGTTAAAATTTGGTAGGATCAATGAAAATGTTTTGGAGGTTTATGAGTAAAGGAAAAGGCACATGCACTTGAGAAAGTAAGACTGGGTGCATACAGCAGAGCAGGTCATAGTGACATGGTAAAGAAATACACCTAGCACAGATTCATAGATATGTCATTTCTCATCACGGAAGTAGGTACAAGTTCTCCAAGTTGTAACAAATGTTATATTTGGGATAACAATTTCTTAGTAAAGTACAGATTCTCATACTTTTTTGGGTTGAGTCCCGTCCGGGATTCGAACCCACACTTGCCAGAGTGAGGTACCTAATCGCCAGCACACAAAGTCAGCGATCTAACCCACTCAGCCACCGAGGCTTCCACAAAAGTGAAAGTCTGACAACTGGTAGTCTAGATCATGTACTTTGAGTACCCCTCTGACAAGTGTAAATTGGCATGGCTCCCATGGCCGAAAGCTATGAATACACAATGCCATTTAGAAAGTGGTCAAATGTAACAAATGTTATATTTGGGATAACACTTTCTTATTAAAGTACAGATTTGCTGACTTTGTGTGCTGGCGATTAGGTGCCTCACTCTGGCAAGTGTGGGTTCGAATCCCAGACAGGACTCAACCCAAAAAAGTACGAGAATCTGTTCTTTACTAAGAAAGCATTATCCCAAATATAACATTTGTTACATTTGACCACTTTCTAAATGGCATTGTGTATTCTCCAAGTTTGGTCGTCACTATATGTTTCCAGGATACTTGAGTCACTGGTGAATAATTTTAGCTACACAGTCCCAGTTCCTAACAGAAATGGGGGCACCCGTGGCCCAGTTGTCTCAGTCGCTGCAATTCGCTGTGGAGAACTGCGTCCCCTGAAAGGGAGTTGCGTTAATTATGTCCATCCTTTTATACAAAAAAAGAGCTGCAGACAAAAACAAAGTAACATCTATATGAAAAGGATTATCAGCGGTAGAAATTGTCACTATAGTCCTTGCCAAATTGCCCAATAGTTAAGGTATCATAAGGACTTGTAGAAATGGGGGCATGGGTGGCCCAGTCATCTAAGGCGCCGCGATTCACTGTGCAGAGTTGTGTCCCTTTGGCACACCAGAAACCTATGATTGTGGGTTTGAATCCCGGTTCGCCCCGATTATGTTTCTAGGTTTGTCAGCACCATACCCGTGCTCGTGGGTTTCACCGAAGTGGTAAATGTCTGAGACCTGCATCACTTCGGGCTTTCCTCCCACATGAAGCTGACACGCCGTGATATAACTGTAATACTGTTAAAAGCGGCGTTGAACCCAACTCACTCACTTACTCCCTTGTAGAAATTTGCCTTTTTTAAGGGTTTTGCTACATGTTATCATTATAAGGACTCGTTTCTATCGCTGATTATGATGTTAATCTGTTCAAAACAGTCACTTTCACACAAAAATATAGAGAATAAGCATTATACCTCTTAAGGGGTGGGCATAGTTGCTGGCCCCATGATCCATGCCAGCAGAAACAATGGTGGGCTGCTCCTGGAGTCCGTGGCCTGGTTAGATGCATGTCAACTGCACATCATGTTCTAGACATTAATTCTTTCCCCCATCTATTTATGGAAAATGCAATTATTGTCTTTGTTTTCATTAATGATCTTGACGTGATATCATCAGAGTACATTTCAGACAGATCCCAATCTTGATTGTTAAACTGATCATAAATCATAGCTGCCATGGAAGGAATGGGATGAACAAACACGGACAGGAAGACCACTGAATTGTCACTTCAGATGTGTTGACTTACTGGTGTCAGGCAGACTCCAACTTGTTACTGAGTGAGTGAGTGAGTGAGTGAGTGAGTGGGTGGGTGGGTGAGTGGGTGGGTGGGTATGGGTGAGTGAGTTGGTGGGTGGGTGAGTGAGTGAGTGAGTGAGTGAGTGAGTGAGTGAGTGAGTGAGTGAGTGAGTGAGTGAGTGAGTGAGTGAGTGTGTGAGTGAGTGAGTGAGTGAGTGATTGAGTGAGTGGGTGGGTGGGTATGGGTGAGTGAGTTGGTGAGTGAGTGAGTGAGTGAGTGAGTGAGTGAGTGAGTGAGTGGGTGGGTGGGTGGGTGGGTGGGTGAGTGAGTGAGTGAGTGAGTGAGTGAGTGAGTGAGTGGGTGGGTGGGTGGGTGGGTGGGTGAGTGAGTGAGTGAGTGAGTGAGTGAGTGAGTGAGTGAGTGGGTGGGTGGGTGGGTGAGTGAGTGAGTGAGTGAGTCTTGGGTGGGTGAATGAGTGAGTGAGTCTTGGGTGAGTGAGTGAGTGAGTGAGTGAGTGAGCAGTAAACAACAAACAAACAAACAAACAAACAAATGGCCTCCTTCTTACTCATAATCATCTAGAAACGTGTTCAGGAATCAAACACTTGTTGTCTACTCAGAAGGAATGAAAACTATTAGTCTTTTCCACAAGTTGGTAATATGTGGGCAATAAATGCGTGGAAGTTGAACTCTGACAGGAAGCATGACTTCTCTCTGTTACTTGAGCCTCGTTAACAGCAAGCAAGTGCTAACCTCACACTCAAATGTCAGTATCGGTTTTATCGCTGTGTCCTCACGCTGCAGTTCTGACACAGAAATGGCTAAATTTGAAGCTGGTAAAGGTTTAAGTAGCAAGACAAATTATTGAATTAACAGCTTTACTGGTGCCAGTTCTATCGGAACACATGACTAATTTGTTTCTTAGATATGTGGGTTACTTTACTGACTCAAGTTCCTGAAATGACGGAAATTTAATATTGATTGTAGTTTCACAGAAACTGCAATATTTCATTGATTTGTGAGCTGAAAGCACCAGTGTAATCAAATAAGATGTTTTGGAAGATTCAGATGAGATAGATTGATTGACAAAATTTTACAGCACCCAGTAAAAATAGATTTATTTTTTCACTAAAATCTTTTGAAGCGGTTACTTCAGATTCGATTGAACTGAGACATGGGCCAAAGTGAACCGTTTCACTTTTGCTGTGTTTTTTTTTTCAAGTACCTAACTTTCCAAATTTGATAACTTTGTACTCAATACTGTTGATTTGTGGAGAAGGGCATTTGGAAGAGTGCAGCCAAATGATCCTTTATCCTTAAACTGCTTCATCAACATGGAATGTTTTAACAAAAATAAACACATATCACCTTTACCATATCCTGGTATAATAGTTCTGAGTGAGTGAGTGAGTGAGTGAGTGAGTGAGTGAAAGAGCGAGTGAAAGAGCGAGCGAGTGAGTGAGTGAGTAAAAGAGTGAGTGAGATGCAGTTGAAGCTTTTAACAGTATTCGTGTGATGCCGAAGACCTTGGTACATTTGGTACGTTCTGTATATTGTGTGAAGGCAATTTCTGTGTCCCCCACCGTGATATTGCTGGAATATTGCTAAAAGTGGTGTAAAACCATACTCACTCACTCAAAGAGTATTCCAGTTATATCACACCTTATCTAACTGATGCAGGAGGAAAGCTTGAAATGATGCAGGTCTCAGACATTTACCACTTTGGTGAAACCCATGAGGTGCTGACAAGCCTATAAACATAATCAGGGTGAACTGGGATTCGCCCCCACAAGGTTCCTACAGCGAATTGCAGTGCCTTAGATGACTGGGCTAAGCGCATGACCCATAGTACCAGAAGTAAAAAGTGAGGTAAGGACTACCCTTGTATAGTCTGGAATCACGCACGCACGAATACGGTGTTAGCGTTGGGCGTCTCAACGTGCGTGATTCCCGTGCACCCTTTCGAGTTGAGTTGATTGGTTCAACTGTGTCATAAGGCCCTGTGACGCAGGGGTAGCATTATGCAGTTGGCTGTTTCAATGAATGCTCGTTCCACCCGTGATGAAGAGGTCTGGTTGTTGATGAAATATAGTGCTAGCTAAATAGACAGATTTTTTATTCATGCACCGATTGTCTTTAAATGTAATATCCAGTTATGTATGACTGTTTAATAATCTCATACCAACTTTGACTGGAGTAGGTCCGATAGTTTTTCAGATATTGTAGTAAACGTCGGTACCTTGAATTACCTTCCAGTCTATAGTGAGTGAACATTGTTTTATGCTACAGGAACCAATATTCCACCTGTATCATGGTGGTCCTTAATAAATAAATAAAACCAGGCATACATGTGTTGACTCAAGGAGCACAATGACACACCATCAGCCAGGGCCCCACTGCACAAAGCTATCTTAACGCTAGGGTGATCGTAACTCCCATACTAGAACATAGACTTACGATAATCATAGCGCAAAGTCATCACTTTGTGCAACGGGGGCCCAGTGCCAACTAAGTGATCTTAGCTCTACTATCATTAGCTCATGTTAAAGTGTGGGAGTTACGATCACCTGAAAGCTACGATTACTTTGAGGAATAGGCCCCAGCTGCACCTCATTTGTCAGCTTACAACAAGCATGTGGTACTGCGGACACATTCTGCCTTGACATATCTCAATAACTTAAGAAATAGTTAAGGTATATCTGGACATTTCAGTTTAGGTATCATGACCTGGGTTCTCTTACAGACCCCATATATATGATAAAACAATCATCTCAACCTCTCATCCCCTTCTGGGGCGGTTGGGTAACCTAGTGGTTAAAGCGTCCGCTTGTCATGCCGAAGACCCGGGTTAGATTTTTAAACATTGGTACAATGTGTGAAGCCTATATCTGGTGTCCCCTGCCGTGATATTGCTGGAATTTACTGCTAAAAGAGATGTAAAACCTCACTCACTCATCCCCTTCTTAGGTCTAACAGCCTACACTCATCCAATTCTCAGCTCTAGTTCTAAAATTAAGAGTGAGTGAGTATGGTTTTACCCCGCTTTTTTTTACCCCGCAATCTTCCAGCAGTATCACAGGGGAAGACACCAGAAAAATGAAATTAGGTTTCTCATATGATTTATACTTAACACTATACATACACATAACTGAATTTCAGGGAATATATGTTAGCCCACAGTTCATATGATGCCTCTGCCATTCTCATTGAAACACACGGGGCGGTCGGGTAGCCTAGTGGTTAAGCGTTCCCTCGTCAGGCCGAAGACCCGGGTTCGATTCCCGACATGGGTACAATGTGTGTAGCCCATTTCTAGTGCCCCCCACCATGATATTGCTGTAATATTGCTAAAATCGGCGTAAAACCATACTCACTCACTCATTTAAACACACCCACATAAACACAATTAGGACTTACAGGTGGCCTAATTAGCACACTGACATTGGCAGGTCATCTGTATAATCAGTTGCAGCTTGAGGAAGGTGATTACCAGGAGAAGATTGGCCACTAGTTGCCTGTTCCTGTTCTCATCACGTGTTGAACTTACCGACAATTTGTCACAATTATTGGACGTCTCACCATCAATACTCATTGGCCCATTGACGATCCACCAACGGAAATACCAACCATTTTGTGTACCTAACACCGCACCTAAAACCTACTCTGCCATTATCCGAAGCTTTCAAGCAGTAAACAAGCCCCATCATACTTACAACTGCAGGACAAATGCAAGTCAAGCAGATGATGACCACTATTTGAGATCACAGACAGAGGTCCCTGACATCGAAAAAGAGTTAGTTTTGACAACAAAATCACACACAAAATGTTTTGCCAGACATGTTTATCCCCAACGTACATGCTTGGCAGAACATCTGACAAAAAGTGGGCATCAAAGAAGCTGTTAAGGCCAAAGCATGCCTGCAATTTGTAGAATCCAAGCATAAGTTTCCAATACCTGGTCCTAATGCTTGAAGGAAGCAAGGACTGGTCTATACTCTATCAATACCAGAGACTGTAGCAACCAAGCAGAACATTTCAGGGCTGTTAGTGCCACAACAAAGTGTTCAGTGGACTACATGAAGCTCTAATTGGTTTGTAATTATGCTATTTAAAACTACATCTCTGTCACAGACACACTGGTAAAAGCTAACGATGTAAAATATTCATGGGCAGCTGAGGGCAGCCTCTTCAGAACAAGGGGAACAACAGAGGCTGAGGTCATCCCGGCACACTGGACTCTAATGAACCTCCAAGGACTTGGTGGAGGAGGGCATGTAGACGAGATGGACATGGGACAGCTGCCTTGGGCAAATTGGATTGAGTGCATATGTGCAGTGGGTTACAATGGGCTTCTGTGTACAAGGAAAGACTACTTGTGGAGTAGGTCATACTGCAGTGCTCGAATTCCAAAACAGAATTAGTCTACAGAAACCCATGTTGTCATAAGAAGTGGACTGACTGACTGAGTATGGTTTTATGCCGCTTTTAGCAATATTCCAGCAATATCACGGCGGGGGACACCAGAAATGGGCTTCACACATTGTACCCACGTCGGGAATTGAACCTGGGTCTTCGACGTGACGAGCAAACGCTTTAACCACTAGGATACCCGACCACCCCCATAAGAAGTGGATGACACAGGATCAAGTGGCCAACATGTTCAGCATGTGTTTTTTGTTTATGGAGCACTCAACTATCTTCTAGCAAAAAGATGACAGCCCTTAAATAAGCAAGTCTGGATCAAACAAACCAGTAATTGATATTATGAGCAACTTTACACGCCGTCACTGAACCCGACCACCCTATTCATTAGGTCACCTTGTATGACAAGCATAGGTTGCAGCAGACCAATTCTAACCTGGAACCCCATGGAGGTTGAGTATGTGAGTGGGTTAGTGAGCTTTTATGCTGATTGTTTTGTTGGTTTGTTGTTTAACGCTGCACTCAGCAATATTCCAGCTATATGACAGGGGTCTGTAAATAATAGAGTCTGGACAAGACAATCCAGTGATTGACATCATGAGCATTGATCCACACAATTGGGATCGATGACATGCATCAACCAAGTCAGCGAGCCTAACCACAGGGATACCCGTTAGTTGCCTCTTACGACAAACATGGGTTGCTGAAATCCTATTCTACCCCAGATCTTCATGGGTTTCCTTTTGATAAGCGAGACTGGATCAAGCAAACCAGTGATTGATATTAAGAGCAACTATCCACACCATCAGGGTAAGATGACATGAAACTAACAAAGTCACTGAGCCCGACCACACTATTCATTAAATCATCATGTATGACAAGCATAGGTTGCTCTGGCGGGAGATAATTCTAACCTGGAACCCCACGGAGGTTCAGTGTGTGAGTAGGTTAGCAAGTTTTTATGCTGATTGTAGAAATATTACTGCCACATCATGGCTGGGGACACCACGTTTCATTGAAATATTACGGTGAGGTGAATGGTAGTGGTGGGACAATACACCGATGCATTGGTGGATCGCAATTTTTTACAGTCGCACACAAAGTAAAAAATATCAATTCTTAACTTTAATGTTTTCTTGAATAAGTGTTACAACAAACACTAATTACTAGTGAAAATGAGCAGTAAATATTTTCATCCATTGCGCCATACCTGGCACTGCCAACTGTTGATTATTAGTGTGCCAGGTATTTGGCCATCCTGTCTATGAAAAAGATGGCTTACGCACCACAGATAAGAGCACATGCAAGTGTCATAATACGTATCGGATCATGAGCAAGGTATTGTGATACGCATCGGATCGCACAGTTGGTGTAACGTCCCAGCCCTAGTGAATAGGGTTTAAGATTATTGAAAGTACGAGTACATATTGATGTACGTGTATGTGTGTGCAGCTGCATTTATAAGTACAGACTAATGCCAGTTTTATAGTACTAACCCACCGTGACATGACATTGATACCCCACTCAGACACAGTATACTGACTCCTCAACGCCAATTACCAGGCAGGGTAACAACAAGTACCATTTTTAACATCTTTTAGTAAAGGATCGAACCACAGACCTCTTACCCTCTGGGCAGACGCCCATCCACTAGACCACAGAGGCCGTCCGATTGAAATATTGACTGATAGGAGGGCTGACTGAATAAGATTGAAGTAGATCAACTGTGAACACTAAGACATGTTTGAAGTAGATGGTCCATTTTACAGATTGAGTAAACTAGCTACAGGGGACATACTGATCCATACTGTCTTTACACAACCTCCGAGCACAGGCCATGTTTTTCTCCCTGTATAGAATTGTAAACCAATTTGCTTGGTATATACACCGAGAATGAGATAAATCTATGAACCACTGGTTGGAAGCAGGAACTAAGATTCTTCCCAGTGGCACATTTTGTTGCTTTTTGGACGTGAATTTCATCAGCAAAAACACCATTTTCATTTGTCCATTCAATATTTAAAGGCAAACTAGCACAAATGTCTTGTATATACACTGGCTGTGCCTGCAGAATAACAACGATTGAGCATGCATTGCATTTGGGCATCGGCTCAAGTCCAGCTCATGACTAATGCAAAGGGACATCATGAGCCGTATGTAGGCACTTTCAGTCCTCCAGTGGAACAGTTCATCTTGCAAAACAACCCGCCAATGACCAGAAAAGAAATGCAAGGAAATATACAATTATCTGTGTTGTCTTTAGTCAAGGACACCTACAGCTTTAAGAATTCATGAACAAATGTATTTATAGCTGCTACAGTTTTTTTACTTTTTAAAAGACTGGAGTGAACTCTATCATGGGAAATCCTGCTGACTCAGCGAAGGAGTAGGACATTGCCCCTTGACATTCAGGATTTACTTCACAATTTCAAGTTTAACAGCCAACACATTTTAAGTTCTAATCAAGCAAATATGTCAACAATGTTCTTCATGATGTAGAAACAGTTCGAAAAGTTGATATAAGATTGTAAATTTAAAAAAAGTTTTTTGAAGCTTTCCATCACTGCATGTACAGCGCTAGGCCCCAATCCAGAAAACAATCTGAGAGCTACGACTATCATTTAAAGTATGGGAGTTACGATCATCGTAGCTTCTGAAACGGGCCCTGGTCCTGCAACTGTCTTTTTCCTTCTGTGGCTGATGAAGTTAGCTAATAATAGCAGACAAAATACTCCTAATACCTCATTATATTGATGCTGAATTATGTTTGAACATATTGAACAAATTATAAGGAACAAATTATCAATAACTATTATCACCAGCATAAAAATCAGCCTCATAAGCAGAAAATACAACCCTCTTCAAATAGACCAACTCCACCTGTTATTGGTGATAAACAATGTAATTATCAATTACAGTCAGTTCGTGCATTGATGCCTGCACTCCTGCTGGAGGAGGGACAGGAGATAGCATGACGGTCTATATGCTATGGTTCAGGAGTAAGGGGATGTAATAAATTCTTCTCACACTAGGAACACTCCGGTACTGTGCTCATGGTTGTAGGAACAGACAGATCCTTGTCAGTACAGTGTATTGTAGTCATCAGGCCTTGGAGGAGTGATGGCAGAATCAGTGGCTGAAGTAGCTGTATCAGTGACTCAATGTCCCAGATTTTTTTGGTTGGTTTACAGATTTATACCCCCAAATTTTAGTTCGGTAGGCAAAAAAATATTCAAAAAATGACATGACAATGCAAGGTACCCTTCTGTGAACACTGTGTTGTCACATAGATCATTGCAGAAGAGATTCCTTCTGTAATTTATACTTGCAGTGTGTTTTGATGTCAAAGTCATCTCGTTACTGCATTGCAAGATTCTACAAACATATTTTCTTATTCTTAAACAAATGTTTTTCGAGGGGGCAGTGACAAAAATATGATTTTTTAATTTTAAATTTATATTCATATTTTTTGCCCTCCAATTTTCTCAGCATAATAAACATAATATTCCTAAAATGCTATGTCCCAATGTAGGCCCAGCTGATTCAACAACACATGATAACCTGCAGTCCTCATGGTGACAACAGACCACCGGATTCCCAGACCATGGTAACCTCCAGTCCCCATGGTGACAACAGACCACCTTATTCCCAAAACATGATAACCTCCAATCTCCATGGTGACAACAGACCACCTTATTCCCAGACCACAATAACCTCAAGTCCCCATGGTGACAACAGACTACCTGATTCCAAGACCATGATAACCTCCAGTCTCCATGGTGACAACAGACCACCTGATTCCAAGACCATAATAACCTCAAGTCCCCATGGTGACAACAGACCACCTGATTACCAGACCACAATAACCTCCAGTCCCCATTGCGACAACAGACCACCTGATTCCCAGATCACAATAACCTCCAGTCCCCATGGTGACAACAGACCAGCTGTTTCCCAATGACAATAACCTCCTGTCCCCATGGTGACAACAGACCACCTGATACCCAGACCACAATAAACTCCAGTCCCCATGGTGACAACAGACCAGCTGTTTCCCAATGACAATAACCTCTAGTCCCCATGGTGACAACAGACCACCTGATTCCAAGACCATAATAACCTCCAGTCCCCATGGTGACAACAGACCAGCTGTTTCCCAATGACAATAACCTCCTGTCCCCATGGTGACAACAGACCACCTGATACCCAGACCACAATAAACTCCAGTCCCCATGGTGACAACAGACCACCTGATTCCCAGACCACAATAACCTCCAGTCCCCATGGTGCCAACAGACCACCTGATTCCATGAACAAGAAAAACTCCAGTCCCCATGGCGTACAACAAACCACCTTATTCCCAGAACATGAGAAACTCCAAACACCTTCCTGGAAGCTAATGCAAGCTGGTGGTGGTACAAATTGAAGTTTATCTTTTTATTCAATTCCTATGGGCCCCTCCAAACCAGTGGGACACAACTGACCTGCCCACAACTGTTAACGAGGTAGGTAGCTGACTTGAGCGTGTTTGTATGGAGTGGAGTAAGGAGAGCAATCGTTGTTTGCTTGCAGTTGGATACTGTTTCTAACAAACTTTTCCGTCTAATGTAGGAAGTCTCGAGTGTAGATCAGATATCCCACCACTATCGTTATGAGTTGGGCAAATGCTGCAACACGGACAGTTCCCTCCATGCTTTAATACCCAGACTCGGGGACTGATCATTTATCAAGTGACAGTCAGATATGTTTCATCCTGAGTGTCCAAAAAAAGAAGATAGATCCTTCCCAACTTTTTTCCCCCTAAACCCTCCAAATGCATTTTTTATGAGGCCCCATGGCACCAAAATAGCTTAGAATGAAATAAAATAATTGTAAAAACATTTGAACTCAAAGATGACTATCCATTCTAATTAAAACAAATTGTCAAGACTCTGCATGGACCAATAACATAAGACCAGATCAAACATTTTCTATATTTGTTTGAAATGTATGAATTGCTCATTGATCGTGATGATTAACCTGAAAAGTATGTACACTGGAAAAAAAAAGTTAGTGATCATGAATATTTTTAGGGATGTTTTTATGAAATTGTTTGCCTGGTCTGAACTACAAAAAATACTCCGCAAAATATTAATGATCCTTTACTTATTTGTTCAGTTTATGTTGTCAAAAAATAAATAATAATAATAATAAAAAGGCTATTTGTATAGCGAAAATCTACATCACTGAGGGGCATGCTCAAAGTGTAAATACAAAGTAACACGACCCGAGAAGATCTGGGGTAGAATAGGTCTTCCGCAACCCACACTTGCCTTAAAAGGCGACTATGCTTGTCGTGAGAGGCGACCAACGGGATTGGGTGGTCAGACTTGCTGACTTGGTTGATGCATGTCATCGTATCCCAATTGCGTGGATCGATGCTCATGATGTCAATCACAGGATTGTCCGGTCCAGACATGATTATTTACAGACCGCCGTCATATAACTGGAATATTGCTGAGTGCGGCTTTAAACAACAAACAAACAAAACAAAAACTTAGTAACACAAATTGTTTGAATGATATCATCACTGTTTGTACGACTGTGTTCACGCAGTGAGAATTTAGTGATCATGAATATATAAGGATATATTTATGAAATTGTGTGCTCGGTCCTAACTACAAAAAACATCCCCCGAAAATTCATGATCCTTAAGTTTTTTTGTTTGGCATATACTGTCAAATATAGACTGACACAAATCTATTGAATGATGTTGTCACTGTGCGTACGCCTGGTCATGCAGGGAGAAGAAGTTCAGGATTGGTGAACTGTTAAACATTCACCATGCTCAGTTGATTCTTCTTCCCCTATTGATGAGATAGCTTGAACCCCACCTCACATGTTAAACTGGAAAGTGTTCAACAGACCCGTTCTTGTCACGCCAGTGGACAGTAGTCATCAACCCTCGAGGAGTGACCGCAGCCTCAGTGACCATCCATTCTAATTAAAGCAAATTGCCAAGACACCACATTGACTGAAAACAATTTTCATATTTGTCTCACCAAAGCTCTATGTGAGACATGATTTGATATGACCCCACAATATAACAGTTTGCCATCCAGATTTGCCCAACTCGATCGCCTTGCTGGGATTTGTTTTCCACATATAGCATCATCTCACTACAGAAAAGTCATGTCCAAATCAAGTCCATTGCACCCAAACTGTGCTGAAATTGCAATTCCAATCATGCCCCGTGTCAGGGGCAAATGATTATTGCATATGGGTCAGAACAAAATCACCATCACCAGCATGTACAGACATTCCCCTGTGATCGTAAATGGTAATTCCTTCATATTGGTTGAAAAACCATCAGCATATAAGCAAGGGATGATATTCGTTGGATGCTGTTTAAGTGACAGAAATATGATTGTGACCATGCACTTACACCAACTCTTTGACCCAGCCCTAGTTAAATCACATCACTTTTCATTAGCAAATCCCAAAGCTGTGTTGTAAAGAGTTTGTGTCATTGATGTCCCTTAATCTCCATCACGTGCATGTCACCATCGTGATCTGCGACAAGTCCAAATTGATTCCTTTTGAGCAGCTTTCATTTCATGTATGGTAATCGGAAGCGTTTGATACAGCTAACAGTTTGAGGACACAGCCCCAATTAACTGCCTTTTTCAATTGCAAATTTCACTGAATAGGTATCCATCTGATTGCCATGAAATGTCCCCCGAGGCATGTTCAAGTTCTTGTCATATGGACATGTTAATAGCTGTGGTACCACTATTCCAATATTTTATCAGGGATTTGCTGACTATTTGAAGCAAATTTACACAATGTTTTGGTTATATTCAACGTGTTGTGTGCTCCTTCATGGAACACACCTCTCAGCCTCTCTCTCACATACAAATAATATCTCGAGACTCTTAGGGGCGGTCGGGTAGTCTAGTGGTTAAAGCGTTCGCTCGTCACGCCGAGGACCCAGGTTCGATTCCTGACATGGGTACAATGTGTGAAGCCCATTTCTGGTGTCCCCCGCCGTGATATTGCTGGAATATTGCTAAAAGCGGCCTAAAACCAAACTCACTCACTCACTCTAGCATCCTTATACATTAGAAAGCATGTACAGTGTTCTTATCATCTGCAGTTTTTATAATTTGGATATCATAAGGAAGTATTCAGAATAGGTCTTTAGTCAAGTGTCCTAGCTTGGAAACTTTTCGTGCCACGAGTGGCAGTACGTCAAATATGATATATCAATGATTTGTTTGTTTATTGTATTGTTTCCACACTCAGCAACATACCAACTGTATGAAGGAGTTCTGCAAATAATCGAGTCTGGACCAGACAATCCAGTGATTGACATCATGAGCATCAATCTATGCAATTGGGATACGATGACATGCATCAACCACTCGATCCTGTTAATCACCTCTTACGGCACAGCATTGGTTACTGAAGACAAAATATAACCCGGATCTTCATGGGTAGATATATCAAAGACAGAAAATACTGTATTCGACGCAATAAGCGCCAAGGCGCTCTCAAAATTAGAAATAGGGGTCTCTTATTAGAATGTTATTTTGGTGAAAAAAACAGACTTGAAAGATAAATTTCGTGGTTTATGCTGACAGCCTGAAATGTTTTCCCAGAATTAAATGCCCATAATTAAGGGTGCATATAACACACGAGTAAATAAGTCTAATTGGGATTGTTCACAAGCCAATATCTTAACAAATGTCGCCGTGGGTGCTTATTAGAGCAGGGCACTTATTACGTCAAATACGGTAATATGACATAATGACATTGTACTGGAGAACAGGACCCATGGGTATTCTGGGTAAGAAATGGATGCAGCAACCTATGATGATCGTAAGAAGCAGTTTTATTAATCGGGTGGTAAGGCTTAGTGCAGGGCTGGGACGGGTAACTCAGGTACTTGGGTTGGGTGGGTATTGAAAAGGACCCAGGTACCCACAGGACTACCTGGACCTGCGGTTAGTCATGTGAAATACTGTTTAATGACAAAATTTATCTAGATGTCCATAGTTACAACAAGTCACTAATGTTCACATTTCTTTCTGACGATGCACACATTCCATCTGACTTTTATATGTTTGAATAAAGATAAAACTGAAGTCAACTTCAGTGTATGCAAGGCCAGATTGTTTAATACTTGTATATAAATACATTTTGCCAGGACTATGGTCAAACTATTCCCAATAGGACATTTTGTACCTTTCTCTTGAGACACACAGCAGGTACCCGGGTAGGGTCGGGCAATAGGGGGCTGGGTACCCGGGTAGTAAATTTGGACTTCCCAGCCCTAGCTTGGTGACTTGGTTGATTGAGTGTCATCGTACCCTGACAGTGTGGGTTGACTGACATAGAATCAGTCACTGGTTTGTCTGGTCCTGACTTAAAGATGTATACGTCACTGTCTGGAATATTGCTGTGAGTGCAGCATTGAACCACCATACTGGAGCACAGTGTTGTACACCTGCCTCACTCGCTCAAATAACAATAATTCCATATCTGGTTGACGAATTATATGAATTGATTTCAATATTTTGGGGGCGTTTATGGTGTGCACACTTTGTAAATCTGCATAGCAGTGTTCATTCCAATGTTTACATATTGAAGTCAATTCTTATTAAGAAACACATAAAAAATAACAACTTCACAGACTACTAAGTACATCATTAAAAGACAAACACTGTAGACAACATGAAATCAATGACACAGTTACGAGCAATAACGCAACAAAAGCTGCCCATTCTATCATCAGTCAAACAGGAAACAGTAGTCCCTTAGGAGGCGTCGCCTATTGGGGGGGGGGGGGGGGGAGAACAAATATAATTGGCTAGCCAATCAAATACCACAAAATCACTTGCAATTTATTTATAATGGGCTGACTATCTGGATATATGCAACACATCAACCAGCAGATTCCACAAAACACTGACTTCTCATTTATCTATTTTTGTGAAAATTAATTTGATTCTACCATACAAGTCCGTGATTCTACTGACAAGATAATGACATAGAATAAACAAAATAAACTCAGGATATTAAATAAAAAATTAAGGTTAGTTTTAATTAGTAGAAAAAGTGGAACATCTTCAGTAAAAAGTGGAACAACTGACAGAATAAATTAATGTACTATGATGAATCGTGAGAAATTCCAGGTTAATTTTGCTACAAAAGACTTTCTTCTTCTGAGATGTGTTTTTCCCTGGCCAGCAATGTCAGATATATCCAGGAGAATGATATTGGCACATTATTTCGACAAAGCTCCGCTAGATGAGATGAACACCTTGTTAATTCATGAGGAGGCTTCTTTGTAATACTGATTACATCGTCAGCAGACATTGCATGTTTGTGGCTTTGGAAGCTGGCTTTGGAACATTTGGCACCATTACCACGACCTAGGTTGATCTGTCTTGTAAATATGCAACGGAGAAGACACCTAGAAAACTGAGGCACTGAAGCTCACCTTGCCATATATCTAACAACTTCAGCTGCAAAAACAGCAGTTTAAAATAATTGCTGTCAGAATATCAGAGATACCTTGAGATCGTTAGTTCATAAATTTTTTAATCTATTTAATTTGAAAAAAGTAAACATCAAATTTTGTATTCATGAATACCGTGATCGCGAGAACTACGTGTTGACATAGAATCGTCCAACAAAAACAAATATCAAGGCGTCAATAGCAGTAATCTGACCGTGGTTGCTGTTAATAACGGTGAGTTGTGCGATCTTCCGATCGCTTCACACACGATTTCGCCGAAATTAACTATATTAAAAGGAATTTTGAATAAAATTAATGACATAAGTTACAAACACAAGTCCAGATATACAAAGAACACTTTTTATAGCCAGACAGTGTAATTACATGAATAATTTGCGAACTTCAGTATGGATTTGTTGACATGGTATTTCCGGTGTTACGTGCTCATGGTAATGTCTTTCCATGGGGGGAAAAAACATCCAAACTCATAATTCGTGTATAATGCGCACCCCCTTCTACACAGCTGTGTTTTTTGGAAAAAAAGTGCGCACTATACTCAAGAAAATACGGTAACTATCATTCTTCCAGTGGGGTAGTCTAATATGTCATGTTGAAGATCAAGGTCTTACTAATACAGGGTACAGTATATTTCTATTCCTGCTGTTTATTACATTTGCTGCAGTGTAAAACCTCACTCACTCACTCCAGAGTTACTGCAGTGAGTCAGTGAGTATGGCTTTACGCCGCTTTTAGCAATATCCCAGCAATATCACGGCGGGGGGACACCAGAAATGGGCTTCACACATTGTACCTATGTCGGGAATCAAACCTGGGTCTTTGGCATGACTAGTGAATGCTTTAGTGAGTGAGTTTGGTTTTAGGCCGCTTTTAGTAATATTCCAGCAATATCACGACGGGGGACACCAGAAATGGGCTTTACACACTGTACCCATGTTGGGAATCGAACCCGGGTCTTCGGCATGACGATTGAATGCTTTAACCACTAGGCTACCCAACCACCCTGCAAATGCTTTAACCATTAGGCTACCCAACCGCCCAGAGTTACTGCAAGAAAATGTGTTTCAGTGAGTGAGTTGGCTTTTATGCTGCTTTGAACAGTATTCCAGATATATCCTGGCATGTCAGCATGATGTGGGAGGAAAGCCCGAAGTGATGCAGGTCTTTGACATTTACGATTTAGGTGAAATGCATGAGCATGTGTATAATGCTGACAAACCTGAAAATACAACCTGGGCTAACTCGGATTCAAACTCACATCGTAGGTTTCTTGCATGCGTAAGGGACACAACCTCAGGGACAGCAAATTGTGGCACCTTAGGTGAATGTGTTTAAGAGAGCCATAAATCTATGCATAACAGATTGATAAACAGTTTCTAGTGATTGAATAAAATGACGAAATATCAGTTGTCGCCTCTCAAAATTTAAAACATATGTACGTAACTTGAAATATTCCTAACTATTGATGCCATGCACATCAATGCATATTGGACAGATTTCCATCGCAAAATATTTCAAATGTATTTCATTATTATTTCAATAACCTTTCAAATTACAAAGCTTCCTTGGTTCAGCAGTTTCTGAGAAAAAGTGGAACAAGTTACTTTCCCACATTGTCTACAGAATCTGAAGTGAGTCTCTGTGATGATACCATGAAATCTTTACACTACTTCATGCACTCAAAGTCTGTTTTATGCTTTCTAAGAAGAGTCGGAATACACTGTTTTTTCTTCATTTCTTTTTCAAATTGAAAGAAAATATCTTATTACCCAATTGAGTTATACATAAAATTCTCAAGTACCGATACGAAAGCATCTCATGTCCTAATTGCAGCCATAAAGATTTTGTTATCCCACATATGAAAGTAATAATATTATAGAAGGTGATTTTTTTCCAAAATCACATAACAGATTTCTACTTTATGTGATTCATTTAACTTCCAAAGGTCTAGCTTACTTACATACATATAATTTCCACAAAGATGTTTAAAATAAATCCCTGATCTCAAGGTTCTACTACACCAAATCAGAACCAGTTGGGACAGTGCGGTTTTCGTAGGGAGCCTTCAGTGCAGATCAAGATATATCTGCAGGCTGTGATTGGAGGATATTGTGTAAGATTTTTATGTCTTTTAAATGTTCATCCATCCAGTTATTAAAACTGACCATGGTTTTCTATATTTAGTACTGTCTTTTTCAACATGATGACTTATGCTGAATGTGACCACAGCTATTTTCAAGTAGGTGACATTTGGTGCGAAACTTGGGGTGGTGTGTTTAGCTTCCTGTACTCGGAAAAGGAGCTGGCTAAGCTAGTCATTTTTTTATGTTTTTATTGCTGCTCTAAGGCCAAACTGTGCACACACGTACAGGTAATAGCTGTTGAATGCTTAGTTATTTTGGAAAAATATATAAAATTACTATAGAAGTCTATGGAAAACATTTGGTTGTGTGTAACCTCAAAGTGCCATTCACTTCAAATGTTGACAGACAGGGGAGACAACCCAATGTAGTTTATGACAGACTGCCAAGACTTGCAAACTGTATGCCAGATTGTGTGAGAGCCCTGACTTTCTCACCAGACATGGGTGAGAGGTGACTGAACCCTGTGAGAACACTAGTATGTCTGTGGTTTGGAACAGTATGATACTTGGCTCTCCGGCAAAATGTGTAACCCATTTTCTCTTACGAGTAGTTTTCATGTAAAGTGCCTGGAAGATGTCCATGTGTACTAAACAGTGCCATCAGCAGGCATTTGAGGATAAACGATTGTGTTCATGACAGTGGAATAATACATAAAAAAATGGTTTGGATAAAGAGTTGATTTTGCATCCAAATATTTGTGACTGTCCTGGGGGAGTGACATATTTACTCCTGTATAATGAGACCCAACTAATATCAATTAATATTTCAGACCAGTGAAAGAGACCCATACACCAGGCCGGAAAGAAGACACCAGGCAAAGGGCGATGTGAACATTGACTAGACTACTACAGCAACAGAAGAGAGGACTGATCTCCTACATCCCAATAAATAGGAGAGGTATCCTTGACTGGTCTTGTACACCCAAACAAATAGGAGAGGTATCCTGACTGGTCTTGTACACCCAAACAAATAGGAGAGGTATCCTGACTGGTCTTGTACACCCAAACAAATAGGAGAGGTATCCTTGACTGGTCTTGTACACCCCCCCAAAATAGGAGAGGTATCCTTGACTGGTCTTGTACACCCCCCCAAAATAGGAGAGGTTTCCTTGACTCATACACCAGACAGAAGAGAGGTATCCTTGACTGAATTCATTCACCAGACAGATGAGAAGTATCCCTGACTGGACTTGTACATGAGACAGAAGAAGCGTGTCTTGGACTGAACTCGTACACCAGAAACAAGAGAGGTATCCTTGACGGGACTTGCCCACCAGACAGTAGAAAGGTGTCCTTGACGGGACTTGCCCACCAGACAGTAGAAAGGTGTCCTTGACTGAATTCATACACCAGACAGATGAGAAGTATCCCTGACTGGACTTGTACATGAGACAGAAGAAGGGTGTCTTGGACTGAACTCGTACACCAGAAACAAGAGAGGTATCCTTGACGGGACTTGCCCACCAGACAGAAGAGAGGTGTCCTTGACTGAATTCATACACCAGACAGATGAGAAGTATCCCTGACCGGACTTGTACATGAGACAGAAGAAGGGTGTCTTGGACTGAACTCGTACACCAGAAACAAGAGACGTATCCTTGACGGGACTCGCCCACCAGACAGAAGAGAGGTGTCCTTGACTGAATTCATACACCAGACAGATGAGAAGTATCCCTGACCGGACTTGTACATGAGACAGAAGAAGGGTGTCTTGGACTGAACTCGTACACCAGAAACAAGAGACGTATCCTTGACGGAACTCGCCCACCAGACAGAAGAGAGGTGTCCTTGACTGAATTCATACACCAGACAGATGAGAAGTATCCCTGACCGGACTTGTACATGAGACAGAAGAAGGGTGTCTTGGACTGAACTCGTACACCAGAAACAAGAGACGTATCCTTGACGGGACTCGCCCACCAGACAGAAGAGAGGTGTCCTTGACTGAATTCATACACCAGACAGATGAGAAGTATCCCTGACCGGACTTGTACATGAGACAGAAGAAGGGTGTCTTGGACTGAACTCGTACACCAGAAACAAGAGACGTATCCTTGACGGGACTCGCCCACCAGACAGTAGAGAGGTGTCCTTGACTGAATTCATACACCAGACAGATGACCGGTATCCTTGACTTGATTTGTACACTGGACCAAAGATCGAAGTGTGGACCTGATTGGTATATGGCAAGTTCTAAGAACATGAAGACATGAAAAGTCCTATAGAAACACAACTGCTTTATTTTTAAAAAACAAAATTTCATGGCTAGAAGGATAAAAGGGAAACAAGGAGCCGATAAGGGTCACTAACACAATTAAAGACAGTTGTATCCACAGTTATATGTCTCCTTTAAAATAATGATTTGTACATCAGAATAGTGAGACGAGTATTTCACTGGATAAAGGTTCGATTCTTTAGAGAAGTGTTAATATCATACCTCCATGTCAGAATGATGAGATTTGATTGGTCCATGTGATATTGATAAAATACAATGTATCCCGCCCTGGATGGGAATAAATTTCCCAGTGGGGAAATACATCTCTTATACCCCGCCACGAGCAAGTCAGGCTGCACATGGATTTTTGAGAGGCAGAATAAATCCCTTATACTCTGCTTCCAAGCAAAGAGCTGCAGTTTTTTTCAGAGTCACGTGATATAGCACAAGCTAACCTCCGCTCTATTGAGCGTTTTCCATCAATTTTGAATTTGGTTGAGTTCTTCTGCAATATTAGATTAAAACATGTCGGTAAGATAAATTTGTTTTAGCAGGATCACTTGGGTTGCATGGGGTTTTATGCATCCCTCATTAGGTTTTATACCACAAGCCGGACCATGAGACTCGTGGTATAAAACCTAACGCGGGACGCATAAAACCCCACGTAACCCAAGTGATCCTGCTACAAATTATAATGTAAGGACCTACACTAGTTTCAGGTTTAAATTCCACACAGCCACATAAGCTACTCTAAACCAGATCAATCATATCTGAATAGAGCCAAGCAAATATTCTCGCAATATTTATTAGGGCTTGATTTGAAAAAGGAAAGTGAGTACTTCTCATGCTGAATAACCCGGACAACATATGCATCAATATATGCTGATAGATGGAAAACTTGTTGGACAGATAGAAATTAAACATATGAATAATATGACGCAAAATCAATACACAGCCTTTATCCTGTTTTATAAGCAAGGAAATTTATTATTATCACAGCTTACTGATAAAGCATTTGTAATGTGTCGGCATGAAATGTGGGGTTCCTGTTGGGTTTTTTCCGTACAATATTGTGCAAGTGGTTGGATAACAGTGTATAAACCACAAGCTCCCATGTATTCATCAGAATCTCCCATATATTCACCACAATCTCCCATGTATTCATCAGAATCTCCCATGTATTCACCACAATCTCCCATGTATTAATCACAGCATTTGATAGCATGAACAAAGATCAAAGTCATGCCAGTAGGGCTACATGTGATCAGCCAGGTACCATATAATGGCCAACCAATCCTCATTTCAGCTGACTTTTACAACAAGCATGGGGTGCTGTGGACCTTCAATGACTCTGCCATGGAATCCACTTCGGTGCCATGTTACACACTAAAAATGTGCATTTACAAATTTCTCCCAATTTCTCCCAATAAGCAGTGACATTCCACGAATGATGTCCTATTGTACTACGATGTCCAGCAACAATATACAAGTGATGGCATACTTGAAGTACACTGCGGCAGTTCGCTCATACCCTATTGTCACAGGAAATATATGACCCGTCGTAAAATGGGAATTAATTAACTTTTTTGTTGGATATATCAAACTCCATTTCTTTGACAATTTAACTTGCAGTCTTGATTGTTGGGCCCCTTGAAGATCCAGGTTACAAATGGTCTTCAGCAACCCATGCTTGTCGTAAGAGGCAACTGATAGGATCAGGTGGTCAGGCTTGCTGACTTTGTTGATGCATGTCATTGAATCACCATTGCGTCAATCGATGCTCATGATCTCTATCACTGGATTGTCTAGTCCAGACTTCATTATTTACAAACCATCAGCCGAATAGCAGGAATATTGCTGAGTGTGGCATTAGACAACAAACAAACAAACAAAAATGATTTTCTGCTTCATCACTGACATAAAATATATTGCTAACTGACTCTGCACTGAACCCAAAATCAGCAGACATCCTGAACTCTTAGTTAGCTGTAACAGGCCCTTCATTGATTATCCTGGGAAAAAACACCTACAAGACAAAAAAGGTTGATCCATTAACTTGACCCGATTGCCGATTGTTACTTCTCGGAAAATCCATAACAACTTCAGTTCCTATTGTTGCCTGTTTAAACACTACCTGGTTTAGTAGTACATGATTGCTAAGTATAGCAAACTGCCACAATACCATACCATACCATACGATCATCTATCAATAACGGTCCCAAAATAACCTCAGTCGGTGTGTAAGTAAGTGTTCTGGCTGCAGCAACAATGTAATCGCCTTTAATCCATCTCAGTCCACCTTTACAAAAGATTAAGCAGTGGATTACAAAAATAAATCACCCCTTCTTTTCAATGCAAAACACGAATGTGGAGGAGAGATGTGTATTTTGTTACATCATTCTCATCACAAACCAGAAAATAAACACGTCATGTGACCTATAGGAGATATTGATTCTTGAAAAACCATATATAAACCATGAGAGTCAATGCCCTTTCCAAATCACTTATCAACAGCAGCAATACAGGAAAACACGTAACTCATATTGCCCAAATACCTCGCTCCTGAGCTTCTCAAAAGAACATCTCTGAGAAGGAAGACTGGTCTATCATGAATTGTTATTGTAGGAAATGCCATGTGCTTGCTACCATCAGCTCGAGTCTGTCCTTCAGGTTCAGAGGAAAAATATGCGATTCGAACTATAAACAGGAATTCCATTTGCTATAAAAATGTAGATGCCTGTCCCCCCAGCTTTCCGTTCCCACGCACTATTCTCACAGAATCTATTCTCAGACCACCTTTTCTCAGTTCTGTTGTTGCTATGGAAAATAACAAACTCCAGGTTGTGTTCAAATCTGACAATTATCTCCGCACATTCAATTTTGAAAACAAGTCTTAAGACATTTATTTTGGAATTTGTTCAAGTGTGAATCATCAAGTGTTATTTGTTTATAGCGTGATTCTCTGAAGCTGAATCGCATCAGCAGGGGAAGGCCACTTAGACTGGTATACAATTTATTTTCAAGTGCACATATTGTCAAGATTGAATATCTACATAATTCTTCTTCCTGTCATAAACAGCACCATCATTGAACATGTATTAACCACAGGAGATTGGTGTGTGATAAGCCATACCTTTATTTCAGGCAGTGCTTCTGTCCCTGATTCAAGTACTTCAGTGAATTCAGGATCATAATCAGTGTTCCAAATTAAAGGGAACCTTCTCGTGGTGTATGATATCGGAATCTAGGGACTCCCTATTTTATGGTATTGGAACCTAGGGACTCTCTATTTTATGGTATTGGAATCTAGGGACTCCCTACTCTATGGTATTGGAATCTAGGGACTCCCTATTCTATGATATTGGAATATAGGGACTCCCTATTCTATGGTATTGGAATATAGGGACTCCCTACTCTATGGTATTGGAATCTAGGGACTCCCTACTCTATGGTATTGGAATATAGGGACTCCCTACTCTATCATGTGTCTATGGTATTGGAATCTAGGGACTCCCTATTCTATGATATTGGAATCTAGGGACTCCCTATTCTATGGTATTGGAATCTAGGGACTCCCTATTCTATGATATTGGTATCTAGGGACTCCCTATTCTATGGTATTGGAATCTAGGGACTCCCAAAATCTTAGGTTGGGAAACATAAGAGACTTTTATGCATAATTTTGAAAATTGATATTGATAATATTTCCATGCACTATGGCTCACTTTATATTATGTAGGAATTCTATCCCATACATGAATTCATACAAAAACTCATAATTTCAAACACAAACAGAAATAATCAATATTCTACCTTTTTTCAGGCTCATATTTTCTGATTTGGCTTAGAATAGAAAGCATAATGATAATGATTTCTCCAACAATACATTTTATTAATTCCCTAAAAGAATTCATCAAAATGAAAGGGGGGATGTGTTACATGGTCGTATGTCTCTACATATGGATGTTGTATTTAATGCCTTGTGTGAAACTGGGACTTTGTGTCTGTTCTATAATGGACATATAAGGCTGCAGAATTGATATACATTTACACGGTTGACAGCCTTTCTCCAAGCCATATCATATAAGTCTTATTGTACATATACACACGTCATCAACTGTGACTGTTCATTTCGTGTGAGATACCAAGGGACATAACTCATTGTTAGAATAGGATTTCTGTCTAATTCTGAACTGCTGCCTAAAGCAGACTTAAATCCTGGTCCTACACAAGTTAGGTTTAGACAGATTATACAGTAATAATAGTTGAGTTAGCAGATAGTCAGTGTGTCGATTTGACTGATTTCAATCAAGTACGCTAGCACTGCCAGTAGGTCCTAGACTCGTCTCCCCTTTAACACTATTTCAGAAATACACATTACTCCTTAGGGGAAGTAATTTGAGTAATTGTCATTAAGAAGAAATGTTAACGAGTATCGATATGAAAATAGTGTCATCGATAATATCTGACATAGACTATTGTGACGACGTAAAGTTTAGATTTACCAAAACAGACTTGTTTTTGTCATTAATGTCAATTGCTGATTATGGGAAGAAACAGTTTTTGTTTTATCTCAAATGTCCACAAAATAATTCCTGCATAAATGTGACACTGCTCATCTGAGTGAAGTGAATTTTGTTGATTTCTTTCCGAATTTTATTTGGGTATTTGCTCAAAGTTACTTCTCCGATATTTATCGATAAATGATCGATATTTAGTCAACGATCTTTATGATCTGTATTAATAGCCAGCCCTAGGTACTAGGATTTTCAGGTGGGTGAGGATTCGTGGGGTGGTTCAGTTTCCATCTTAGTTATATGGTGAACCCTAAAACCGAAATAGTAATAAATGTTATAGACAAGAATGGTATATGTTATTCATGGTCTTGGCATCCTGTATTCACTGTCCTGCGCATCCCCTGACCAACTTCTGGACCAGTCTGTACGTAATCTCTATTTGTGTCCCCGTATAAGACCAGATATTTGCATGACAGTCTATATTGTATTATGTTATTACAGGAAACAGCACCACAAAGAGAATATAATAACTATTCTTGAAAACATTTTATTTCATCTAAGTTTACTTCTCGGTCCTCTAACAACAAATCTATCTCATAGTGTATGTTTTTCAATTTTCTAAGCACCCAAGGTGCTTATTACGATGAATACGGTTTATCTACACCCTCTAATAAAATGTCACACAGATATTGATGGATAGTATTAATTTACTTCTTGCTGCCGCCCTTTCTTTAGCTTCAAATTACAATCAGGACAACAAGTTGAATTATATACTCTCATAATGAACATGTTTTGGTACACATCCATCACAGAGAGCTTGCAGTGAGTGAGTATGGTTTTATGCCGCTTCTAGCAATATTCCAGCAATATCACAGTGGGGGGCTTCACATTGTACCCATGTGGGGAATCGAACCCCGATCTTCGGCGTGACAGGCGAATGCTTTATAACCACTAGGCTACCCCACTGCCCCCAGAGAGTTTACAACTGATTCTACAGTATGCTACACTTTGTTAACTTCCAACACCATTCTCTTAAAAAAAATAAACCAACAGAAAATAAAAAAATAAATTCAAATTTAGCCCAGGAATGAAGAGAATGTACAAGATTTAAGTTTGGTGAAATTAAACTCTTTTACCGTTAAACATTCTTATTAAAATACCTTCACTTAATTCATGTAACTAAGTTATTCAAAGCATGAAGTAGACATGTTTATTTTAAAGACAGCATCTATTCTAAAGCTGTACAAAACTGCTGGGAGGTGCTGGAGACACCTAGCTCCAGAATTAGATCCTCCAATATTTATAGCTGCATGTTCTCTTGAAACTATAGCTGTTTAAGTGGGCACTGCACAAGTGTTGTTTGACATAGTTCTCCTCCAGGTGCTGTAATTCATAAGGAAATGCTGTCTACATTCCCACAATGCCACAGTCTATGTTCTACAAGGTGCATGGTCCTTCCATCAGACTCATCCCATTTCAGTCACCATTATTACCGCCATGCCTTCCTTCCATGCATTCCTACAAATGCATTCCTATTCCCTACTCAAACAAAAAATACATCTCATTCATTTGATGCAGTGAGCGGGGCGGTCGGGTAGCTTAGTGGTTAAAGGGTTCGCTCATCATGCCGAAGACCCGGGTTCGATTCACGACATGGGCACAATGTGTGAAGCCCATTTCTAGTGTCCCCCGCCGTGATATTGCTGGAATATTGCTAAAAGTGGCGTAAAACCATACTCACTCACTGATGCAGTGAGCAGAGTTTGCTCTTCATATAGGCCCCTCCAGGTTTTGTAAAACAGTGACAATGAAAATGATGAATGGCCTACCATATTTTTTTATTTAAGGATATAAATTGAGATTTACAAATTTGATTTTGAAAGTACGCTTCTTTCTCAATACCTATATGATTAAATGTGTGTTTCAAGGCTTGATTCAAGAGTTAAACCAAAACATACTCTTCCAACCAACAGTTTTTTAAAACAGTATCCAGAAGTTTATGCAATACAGACTCTGTCCTTGACATGCACACGCCTTAATCAGCCCTCAGGCAATAATTCATTTTGTTTTTCTGCTTCTAAGCATCTTACCCATACTTAGATAGTAATTCAAGCCTGAAGGGGTTAAGAAAATGTATCCCCGTGTTCAATTTTAATCATGCTTATTAGGCCTGGGATGGGTAACTCGGGTACTCCGGTCGGGTGGGTACTGAGTAGGAACTGGGTACCCACTGGACTACCCGGACCCGTGGTTAGTCAAGTGATATATTTTTTCAAAACAAAAATTCACTATATAACTACATGGTTACACAACAATTTTAAGTCTCTAATGTTCGCATTTCTTCATGACTATGAACACATTCCTTCTGACTTATATATATATGGTTGAACAAAGCTAAAACTTCAGTGTATGCATGACCACATTGTTTTATACGTCTATCTAATTACATTCTGCCAGGGCTAGTTTCAAACTATTCCCAATTGGACATTTTGTACCTATCTCTTGACACCAACAGCAGGTACCCAGGTAGGGTCGCTTAATGAGGTGTGGGTACCCGGGTAGTAAATTCAGACTCTTCCCAGCCCTAATGCTTATGCCAATCATCTATTTTTGAAAAATATGAAAAAAAAGAAAGATTTTATTTATTATATTTATTATTTTACAATACTGTCCTCTGTTTGTCACACTACTGTCCTCCGTCTCACAATACTGTCCTCAGCGTATCACAATACTGTCCTCTGTCCTAATACTCTTCATAATACTGATATCTAGCATGACCAGTTTCTCATTATAAAAAACATGTCTACAACTCTAGACTGTCATGAATCTTCAACCACTGGTGACCCAAATTATGTTTCATCAATTGTTCACATTTTTTATGACATGAAACATTTAGGAAATTCCCATGTCTATCAAATGATTTCAAAGTTCCAGGTTTATTTGATGTCTTTTAAAGCTCAAACGAAAGTACGACTACCATGTATTTTTTCGGAAAAACAAATCCCATATCAAACAGAAATGATGGGGCCTGGTATTAACAGGAGCTGTAACAAAACTCCCTATTTACCGTTCTTATCTCAATATACCCTGGAAACTTCAACTCCGAAGACTTGAATCAAACACACATCCAAGATGTTCATGGCATTCCTGCCAAGAAATAAATGCATGGCTGCACCCTACAAAAACATGTTACAATGCTAAATATACTTGAAATTACCCTCCCTCTCTTCAGGATTAAAGAGCATATTTTCAAAGTGCTTCTTTTCATGGAAAGTAAAACTTTCACCTAAAACTATTATTGTAGTGAAAAAGCAAACCCTTGTAGGTTTCCACTGTGATAACACATGAACACATTCCACAAATAATCCTACTTTTTCTCGGGAACAATCTTAACATTTCAGCCAAACTTCTCCAAGCCATCTTGCCTTTCTATCCCTCCTGCCCCGGCGGAGACATTCTCTGCATGTCTTCGCCATATGGTGGAGGGTATTTTTTATAATAGATACACCACAGGGAAACTTAATGACATGAAAAAGTCAAGATTAGGCTAAACTTAGCTGCCTACTCAATAGCTTCCATGTCAAGCATAAACATACTGCAGTTCCTTGTGATTGTCTCTACAGTGCTGAGTGCTTCCAAACTGCTTTGTGCTTAAGCAGCCGCAGACAGAAAGTCGTAGTGAGTGTATTTAACATGTGTTTGTTTGTTGCATAATGCCACATTCAGCATTAGTCTAGCTATATGACACTGGCCTGTAAATGATAGAGTCTGGATCAGACAATCCAGTGATTGATATTGAGCCTGAACACAGATCTAGCCTTGCCCAAAGTCTGTACTGAATGATAAGTCCATGGTTGTGCAGTAATTCTATCCTAATTTTAGGCAAGTCTAGACAAGTGGACCTGTGAAGATCCGGGGTAGAAAAGGTCTTCAGCAATCAATGCTTGCCGTAAAAGGTGACTATGCTTGTCGTAAGAGGCGAAGAACGGGATCGGGTGGTCAGGCTCATTGGCTTGGTTGATGCATGTCATCGTATCCCAATAGTGTGGATCGATGCTCGTGATATCAATCACTAGATTGTCTGGTCCAGACACGATTATTTACAGACCGCCAACATATAGCTTGATTATTTTTGAGAGCGGCGTTAAACAACAAATAAACAAACAAATCCAATTGTATTGAGTAGTATACATACATCATGAGACCAACCATATCACAAAACAATACAAGGACTCGTAACATGGCAGGGGCAGATTAGTGCTTCTTTGTACAAAATTGTTTGTTTGTTGTTTAATGCCAGAGTTAGCACCATGTAAGCCATATCACGGCTGCTATAAATAATGAAATCTGGACAAGACAGCCAGTGATTGAAATTATGAGCAACAACAACATCATCATCATATCCCAACTGCATGGATCGATGCTCATGATGTCAATCACTGGATTGTCTGGTCCAGACTTAATTATTTACAGACCACCATCATATAACTATAAAGCATATTAGTCCAGACTAGTGTACACACACAGACATAGACACAGACACTCACACGATTCCCATTCTTGGTGCTACGTTGCAAGACTCTTGAACAATATTATGGAACAAGGTGCAAGATGGGTGTGGGAGTTTGTATGTATATCAACAGCATACAGCGGAGATGACACAAGACGGACATGGAAGCGCAGGGATGGCACATCACGGATGTGGAAGCGGGTGGTGCAGGAAGCTCCTCCAAACAGACGGAGATCACTCACCGATTGTGAGGTGCACATTTCACGCTTTTATCATCACCACAATTACCCAATGCATCTTCCTCCACCACCGTGGTTTATGGCATCTGTACAGCTGTAGAACTAGGGTCTCTTGCTTCATCTCTCACTGGTTCTACATGTGAAGCAAGAATCGTCCCAATGTGCAATCTGGTAATACTGATTACTCTAAACTGTTAAAATGTGCAAGTGTCATGTTCTGATTATCTTCATAATCTAATTCATAGTTTGAACAGAACTGGCATCTTTTCAATTTTGAATCTGACATTTTTTTGAAGTATTGGTTAAAGAAATGCCAGGAATCATTTACACTGCATGATATATGGTTGGGAAACTGTCAAAATCAAGAATATCAAGGCCACGTGAGGTGAAATGGGGTTTAACATCACATTCAAGTGACTTCTATAGTGACGCGTGTGTGTGTGTGTGTGTGTGTGTGTGTGTGTGTGTGTGTGTGTGTGTGTGTGTGTGTGTGTGTGTGTGTGTGTGTGTGTGTGTGTGTGTGTGTGTGTGTGTGTTAACATGATTAACGCCGGTTTTATAGTGCCAGCTGACTGAGATAAAATTGCCACAGTTTAACATGGAAACCTCACTCAGACACAGAATACTGACTCCGAGCCAACCAATCTTTGTTTTATCCCCTCAATGCTGAGCGCTAGGCAGGGCAACAATAAGTACCATCTTTTAATGTCTCTTGGTATGGTGCAATCGGGATCAAACCACTGACGTCTGCTTTCCGGGCAGACTCTCTATCCACTAGACCACAAAAGAGGACATCCATGCAGTGCAACATTACATGGCATCCCTCCAAGATCTTTATGTGCCATGTTGAAAATCCTAATGTAATAAAACCATGCCATGCAAACCTAGTTTTGTTCGTTGAACCTAATTTGTTTTAATCAGTTTCACTGCTTCCCTGCACCAGGTGAGTGTCACACCAGCTATTTCCATTCGCCATTAATCAAATTAATCAAAAGATCACCAGAGCAGTCAAAGGAATGATGAGTGGTAAATTGTGATGTACAGTTAATTAGCCTGTCGAGATCTACTGATGAAAGGTCAGAATAATTCATATTATCAATATTAACTGAATCTTGTAGGCGGTCAGTGTAGAGATAATGACCATTGGGCAGGTGATGATGACCAAAGAGTGTCGGTCAGGGGGGAAAGGACAGCTGTCAGCTGAGTGTACACAAAGGCCTAAAGCACCATCTTGCCATGGGGACTAACCTTCGGTAGAATGGCAGGACTTTAACGTTTGATTTCACCTTCTCACACCAGGTAAATACAGACAGTATCATCCCTGACACCAGACCAATACTGACAGTATCCACCCTGACACTAGACCAATACTGTCAGTATCCACCTTGACACCAGAACAATACTGACAGTATCCTATTTCACACCAGACCAATACTGTCAGTATCCACCTTGACACCAGACCAATACTGACAGTATCCTTTTTCACACCAGACCAATACTGACAGTATCCACCTTGACACCAGACCAATACTGTCAGTATCCATCTTGACACCAGACCAATATTGTCAGTATCCACCTTGACACCAGACCAATACTGACAGTATCCTATTTCACACCAGACCAATACTGTCAGTATCCACCTTGACACCAGACCAATACTGACAGTATCCACCTTGATGCCAGACCAATATTATCAGTATCCACCTTGACACCAGACCAATACTGACAGTATCCTATTTCACACCAGACCAATACTGTCAGTATCCACCTTGACACCAGACCAATACTATCAGTATCCACCCTGACACCAGACCAATACTGTCAGTATCCACCCTGACACCAGACCAATACTATCAGTATCCACCTTGACACCAGACCAATACTGACAATATCCTATTTCACACCAGACCAATACTGTCAGTATCCACCTTGACACCAGACCAATACTATCAGTATCCACCTTGACACCAGACCAATACTGACAGTATCCTATTTCACACCAGACCAATACAGTCAGTATCCACCTTGACACCAGACCAATACTGTCAGTATCCACCTTCACACCAGACCAATACTGTCAGTATCCACCTTGACACCAGACCAATACTGACTTTATCCACCCTGTCACCAGACCAATACTGTCAGTATCCACCCTGACACCAGACCAATGCTATCAGTATCCGCCCTGACACTAGACCAGTACTAACATTAATTCTGATATTGCCAGTTCTGGTCGTTCCTGATGAGCACACTGATTTCCCCTGTACTTCCATTACTTATAACAATACAGACATTTAACGTCCCAATTCAGAGTGTTTGTGAACCACGCGAATGCCACCAAGCAGTGACTACAAACCACATGGACTGCCCTCTGTCACAAGATGGATCACCCCGCGAAGAAGTGACTGATCTGCCACACTACAGACAAACGAGGGCCACTGCAAACCTGCCATGGAAAAAAAATCCTCAAATACCAGTCTGTTTTAATATCTATTTTCGCAGATAAAAAAAAATGAAAGCATGTTCTGTCACCAGTCGGAGATCAATCCCTATACAATACACATTCTCCTTTCTTTTTGTTTGTTTTTCTACAAATAACAACACAACTGTTCCGAAATGTGAACAGCTGAGTGTCAAATATAATACAGCTTATCATGGGTGGCTGAGAACAGCTTCATCACACCAATCAAAAGTTCCACAGCTAAACCATGACACTGAGTGATAGGGACAATAACACGAGCTAAATATACCACATATCATCATGTACCATCACTATCTACGTCCGTCTATTGGACGACTTAGAAAGTAACGGAAAATATTGATCTCTTTCGTATATGGTTCAATCAGTTCACGTCATATTACTCTAGTTAATCTGTCATGGCATTACAGATTTACAACAGTAGTATGAAAGAATAGGGCGGTCCTTGACGTCTTTGGAGTAGCAAATAACAAGAGACTGTAAGCAATCAGTTTCTCACATCTCCACTTTGAACAACCAAATTTAAAAGCAGAAGAAAATGCCAATATATAAATGTTGACAATAAATATAATTCATATTACTCTTACAGGCTTGCTTACAATTTGTCATTTTTGCAAAATTTTGAAAAATCAGTCATGCAATTTCACAACTTGCAAATTTATAAAAGATGAAAAAACCCAACTGATTTGACGGTAATTAAAAACATCCTTAACTTTATAAGATTTTTTGAAGGTTTTACAAAATCATGTGGGGTAAAAAGTGCCCAATCATATATTGTCCCTTTCTATTCACAACAACATTATGTTTGTCAATTGGGGTTCATTATAGGCGATATTTCCCTTTATCTGACTTTGTTGTAGATGATATTTCGCAAATATGTCCTTTGTTAAGTGTTAACATTGTTTATAAAACATCCTCTCCCCCCGACCAAAGATGTCAACAAAACTTGGTGTCTCACCCATCCTCCATCAGTCCCAACTCAGCTATATTTAAGCTATAAGACGGCAGTCCGTAAATAATCGAGTCTGGACCAGACAATCCAGTGATTAATATCATGAGCATCGATCCACACAATTGAGTTTGAGCTTTCCTCCTACCTGTCAGATCAGACAGCCACTGTATATTCCCTACACATCAGCCTGCCAGCCTCACAGCCTTCATGAAGTCATAATGATTGCTGTGACGTCACTTCCTCGACACACTTACATGCTACAAATAACCCAACTCACATGTTGGGCTGGCCATATTTACTTGCTGGAGGGTCACAAATTGACTGTAACTCCCACACTTTAACATAGACTTACGACAATCGTAGCACTACGATCGCCTTGTGGGCCCTGGGCCCCGTTCCACAAAGCAATCATATCGCTAAGACGATCATAGCTCCCATACTATAACAGAATTATGACTGCGCTGCGATCATTTTGTGGAATGGTTAGTGCTAATATGAGCAGAGTCAAATGGTGCTTTTAAAGTTGTTTATTCAGGAATTAGTGTTTTAAAATAGGGACCGGTGAAAAGTTGCCAGGCCTCCGTAATACTAACTCCAATACTTTAACATAGACTTACGACAGCCACAGTGCTATGATCACTTTGTGGAAAAGAGCACAGGGTCTCGTTCCACAAAGCGATCTTAGCGCTAAGATGATCGTAACTCCCATACTTTAACATAAGCTTACGACAGTCGCAGCACTATGATCGCACTGAGGAATGGGACCTTGGACTGGTGCTTTAAACTGCTGCCAGTCTGTATGACCTGCAGTTAGAAAAGTCATGGGAAATAATGAGAGAGAAGGAAAGCTGGCCACAAGCCACACTCACTCACTCACTCACTCACTGCAAGCATGTGAGATCGCCCCAATCAGCCAATCACCACACAGAGGTGATACAGAAATCCCACACAAACTGAGTAACCAACTAACAAGTCCTTAATACTGCTTGCTATCTGCTAGAATACAGCGATAACCATAATCTATAATCTGACGCCAAGATGCCACATTGATGTGTCATCTCTGTCCTTTGCAAACCCATCATCAAGATAGCTTTTTCAAGCATCACAGACCAAAAAACTCTACCGAAGACATTTCATTACTTTGCCGATACAACTTGGTCAATCCACAAGAAACTCCCATCTCTATTCATGAAGAGTTCATTAATCATTTATCATCAACCTTGACCAAGTCACAGCAACTTTCACTTCTATGCACCAGCATCAAACACCTTATCCATAACAGCCAATCAAACACTTGAAATATACACAGTGTCACAGTTGTCTATTTCCTATTGCAGAGAGGGGCATCTGCTCCTGACATTGTTATGCACGGCATGAAGAAATCAATATCATCGTTATTCCATCTTGGCACCCAAGTATTCGCGAAACAAACATCCCACGCGAAAAATAAGATCAAAGACAGAATATACTTGTCGGGGACATATGAATGATAGGTGTTTATTAATCTGAAAGGATCGTTCGAGTTTCGGAACACTGCAATGTACCAATATCCCACTATTCCTCAAGGCGATATTGGACAGGCAAACTTCGTCAAACTCTAAAGTAGATTGTAAATGCTTTCTAAATCCTGGCTCAGGTTTTACGCTGCTAGGCTATGTACATCAGTGGAGGTGGTGGTTAGGGAGACATGATATTGTCATTACAAGCTGGGGTTGTCAATATCCATGATCGGCATGGCACAACTGACACACTGGGATATTTACAACTGGCTGTCACATCCTCATTGCTTAATTGTCAGCTGGGATTCAGAATCAAAAGAATGGATAGTTAGAGAGTGGCCGAGTGGGCGAGCGAGTGAGTAGGTGAGTGAGTATGGTTTTATGCAGCTTTTAGCAATATTTTAGCAATATTTCAGCAATATCATGGCAGGGGACACCAGAAATAGGCTTCACACATTATACCCATGAGGGGAATAGAACTCGGGGTTTCGGTGTGACAAGCGATGCTATAAATACTAGGCTACCCCACTGCCCTTCTGGGTGAGTGAGTGGGTGGGTGAGTGAGAGAGTGAGAGGTTGAGCCAGCAAGTGAGGTTTACAACAATTACCATCTCTAAACATCTTTTGGTATGACATAGCCGGGGATCGAACCCCAAAACATACACTCTCCAGGCGGACTGTCTACAACTAGACTACAGAGGCGGTCAGTAAACGCTTTGACCACGAGGCTACCTCACACAGGTATAAATATATCTATAAGGAAGAAACATGAAATGGCATGAACAACTGTTTTAAAATTCCTTTTAAACAAATCTTTCTCTTTATCTTCAAAGTCACATCCATCTTCAAAAAGGAACAACTTAATCATGTCGTAGCTGACAATCAGTGGAATTTCATTTTGCTTACCACTTCCATATCCTTAGGCCATGATAAATTAATTATTAGCTTTTCAACTATTGAAAACAAAATTGTTCAAGATATCTTGGCATGTTAACTTGGTGAGACTTATAAGTGCCCAGGGCGCTCACAAAATTAGAAATAGGAGGCTCTTATTAGAATATTATTTTGGTGAAAAAAAACAGAGTTGAAAGATACATTTCGTGGTTTATGCTGACAGCCTGAAATGTTAATGTGCGACAGATATATTTTTCTGGAATTGAATTGCCCATAATTACATGGGTGCGTATTGTACGCGAATTAATAAGTCTTGTGAACATTGATCAATTGGAAGGGGTGCTAATTGGGATTGTTCACTAGCCAATATATTAGCAAATACCGCCGTGGGCACTTATTAGAGCAGGGCGCTTATTACGTCGAATACGGTAATACATATTGCTGTTCTATCAAGTAAACACAAGCACCACATGCAGCAATAGTCTGTCTTCCAGACCCAAGGGAATAACTTGTATAATAATTAATCTTAAAAAAATATATAAAAAAATATTTAAAAAAATAAATAAATAAAAAAAATAAAAAATAAAAAAATAAATAAATAAAATAAATAAATAAATAAATAAATAAATAAATAAATAAATAAATAAATAAATAAATAAATAAATAAATAAATAAATAAAAGTTGAATCCAATTCTAGAATGATTTGGCATATTGGATTACCTCAGCTCTAGAAATTAAGAATTGTTCTGGGCTCCATTTGGACTTATATTGTATTTTGTAGATATATACTTTTAAACACGCTAACTTTATTTCTGGGACTAAATGTCAGTCTAATGAAGATATTTACTTTGTTTGTAGCTACTTGGGTATAATGAGATGAAGCTTGGCGTCTGGTAGTGAGATGGGTGGGGTGAAAAATCAAATAATTAATTGTTTATGGCCATAAATATATATATATATACATAGATATATTATATATATAATAAAAACATTATGTACACTTGTTCTTTCAAAAGCATCTACAGCAAATATACTACTAAAAAGAAGTAATGGTCCTTAACTTCTTTTGAGTAGTATATCCAAATACCGAACTGTTTGTTTGCCTTCCTTCGAGTCGCCCCCAAGAGACAAATCCACCTTTCAACAGCACTGGCAGCAGTCATACTGCTACATACAGGCTACCAATATGTATTTACAAATCACATGACTGACGTCCCAACAAGCTCATGACGACATGGGGAGTCTGTGGACTCGTTGTACAACCGCAGTAACAAATTAACAATGTCTGTGATAGATGGCTCCTAGCTGAGTTCTGCTCCGGTGTTCTATAGAATGCTATGTAATTCATTGTGCTGTACTCTGGGCAAAAGGTTATTGGTTCTCAACTTTTCATAAAACTAAAGACGTCATTGTATACTATTCAAAAGAAGTCAAAGAACACCTGATTCTCTCACATTACTATAGTTAATATGTCAGAACACCTGATTCTTTCATATTACTTTAGTTAATCTGTCAATGATTAACTATAGTAATATGAAAGAATTGGGTGTTCTTTTACTTCTTTTAAGTCATATCTTGATATTGATGTAAAGGTAAATTCTTAAAGTTGATCCTGTGATACAATTATTTTTTTTGTATTATCATCAATACTTAATAAAATACAATACTTCACTGCCACAGAAATGTGTATTTTATTAAGATTACCATGGTAACAATGTATTTTATCAAGATTACCATGGTAACAATGTATTTAATTAAGATTACATGGCAACAATGTATTTTATTAAGATTACCATGGTAACAATGGACTATGTCAATTCTAAACATATAATGGAGGACCCTAGTTCAAATTTAGCATTAAAATGATTAATTGCAGGTATACACAGGTACCTTTTAACTATAAACATGGTGTCCAGAGTAACAGGGTAACCCTGGTAATTAAAGGGACATTACCTTTTTATTTCAGATCAATTCTCTCAGAATTGTCCAGATTGATCGGGTCTTACTGTAAACCCTCCAACTGTGTACGTTCCTTGTCTCATGCCCTTAATCATTTGATATATTTATAAACATCCTTCATTCTTAACACTGGAGTGGAGCAAAATCCCCGTTTGACATTTTAGTTAAGTTTCAAGAGCAATAGATCCCAGTTAAACATGGAGAGACTTCCAACACACCAATTTAAATACGCAATTGCCAAGAACCACCATGCCTGGTACATGTGATGACAGTATGTCAGTTCTGCATTAGACCTCTGAGATTCAGGCAACAAAACATTTTCACACTACCTGCCCACACCGATTATAAAAGAGATAACCAAGAACCACCATGCCTGTTAAAGAGTTTACACCTTCCTTAATTGCACTGGATGCTTGAGTGAGAGAGGGACTAGGGCGTCTGCATGGAATATCTTCTGTGTGTACGCCTGACTGACCAACATTCCAGCACTGAGAGCCAAGGGACATGTAGACATCGTGTCAGACACAATTCCAATGTGGGTATTGAACCAGCTTGTTCCATGACAAGTTAACACTTTCACCACTTGACTACCCTGCACTGCATCAGGGAATGCATGCGTCGGTAAGCATGTGACATGTTTCTAACAACTGCATAACTTTGTGTTTAATTATGCTCGTAAAGCACCACAAACATGTTTATATGAGACCAAGTAGTATTTATGTTGACCATGTTGACAGCAGGTGGGGATTTTATACAATATTCATAGGCAACACTGATCAGCTGAGATGTTATTGAAGATCCCAATTTTCCTGAAAGTGTTGGAATTTTCTTAGAATCTCATATGAGTGAGTTAATATTTAATGTCACATCGGCAATATTTCAGCCATATTGTGACAGAATCTCATATGAATATATTGACATATGCAAGAAAACAAATACTTACCCTGTTTGTATTAAAACCATCTTGCAAAGACACATTCAGTACCTAATTTCACGTTTCCATTCTACTAAGTTATTTTAATCTTCTGCTTAATCATATCAAAGGAATTCTTATACACCAGTTTCAGTTCATAACATTAAGTTTCCAACCTGCTACATTAGAGATACATTAGATAAGAGATCAAATAATCACTACAATCAATGAATTATCAAAGTTTATATTAATATCATGTTGGAATTCCACTCGGAGGGTAGAATCAAACACAATCTAATATGCAACAAATAATAACGCCATCAGAATACATTGTGGAAACATGCCACGAGGAGTTATCTCCCCTTTGTCCCATTAATCCATAAACTTTTGAAAGTCATAAATTTTCAAACCGATGTTCTAAATCATTTTCAGTGACATTAACAAACTTACCTGGTGTCCAAGATTTTCTCGTATCCGAGTTGCTTGTTGCTGAAAACGGAGCAAGGACCCTTCTAAAAGTTGACATCGTGACTGCCAATTAGAGTTTTCACTGCTGGTAGATCCTGAGTGGGGACTCTCCGAGTCTGGACAAACTGACTCAGGACTAATAGACTCAAGGACAACAGAATCTGGACTGGCAACCTCAGACTTGGGCGAGCAGACGGACTCCGGCCGGACAGACTGTGTGCAGACGCCACTTTCTTCACTCTCCATCCCACAGTAAAGGGACCGGTGTAGCTACAGTCTCAGCTGCAAGTAGAAAACACACATCTTCTGCCACTACATTATAAATGATAGCAGATCAACAGTTGGCTAGCTTCCCTCCCTGCCAGCTAGCTACTAGCGTACAAGCAAGTACGCTTCATGAGACTGCTTCACTGTCCATCAATGGGTAAAAATCAATGACTCCTCGAATTGTAGGAGTTATGACAAGCCCAGTATCATCATCTATATCTGTGGCCAGGCGTAACTCCGAGTAGAGAGATTTGATTTGGGTGTGATGACTTAAGGCCCATAGTTAATCCCTGGGTAATACGGCAGTCAACAAAGTCTTACCATGTTTATCAAGACTATAGTAAAATATGTGAAAGAAACAAGTGTTGTTCATGAATAGTATTCAGGATGATATTCCATCATATGGTGCTAATATCAGTTCTGTGTTGGTATGTTGGTGACAAATTTCCAAACGAAGATCTGAACTAAAGGATATTAAATATGACAGAAATTGGAAAGGACAAACCATGATAAACTGACAATTTTAGAAAATCGAAAAAATATTTATACAAGAGACAATAAAAGGGACCAAATTCTTTCCATAATCGTCAGAAATCTCTATGAGTTTTTGTCTGATTCTGACTATCATAATCTTAAGCATGTGATCATGCATCACAATCAAACAGTCATTGGTTTTTCGCCTTGTGATGGGTTATATGTAATGGAGAGAAAGATGTGGTCCTTCCAAAGTATGTCAAAATGAATTACCATACAGTGTGAACAATGTTGAAGAAACTGAAACATCCTGAAAAAAATAACGTGTCCAGTTCCTGTCGGTTATGGACACAAGTAAGACCTAAATCCTATTGTGTCTGTGTCTTAATCATGTAGACTGCCTTCTATGTTTACAGGATAACATAGCTGTAACAGTACAGAAGTAATTGAATTATTTCATTTCAATTCTAAAGAACCAGTTTCTCAAGACCATGCCACTTCTTATCTCTCCCCACACAGGATACAACACAAAATTGACTAAAGTACACCCCTGACATAGACTGCCGACAATCCTGTTGATTTCCAGATAGCCTAACCTCAAAAGAATTTCTTTTCCAGCAGAGACAGAAACACAAGATTATTAAGTTGTAAGTGAGTAACGTTGGACAGTGAAAAGTACCTGCAGTGAACGTGAAAAGAACTGATAAGAAAGATGTCAATTACAGGTCATGCATCATCGTCAATTACACAAAAACTACATCACTAAAGAAAAAAACTCAAGCACCCATCAACACTGCACAAAACCACTTCTACAAGCACCACTCTGTTTCAACTAGCTAGTATGGGTCCAGTCAGGCCACACGCATAATTCACGGCCCGGAGGGGCTAATTACAAGCAATCCTAAACACGAAAGCCATTTGTGGATTATCCGAGACTAATTTGCATCACCTAGTATAAGAATGCGACCAAATACCGACACCGATCCAGATCGAACATGCTCCGGCTGACAAAACGCAGGCAGACTCCTTTGCCAATTTCATGGAGGTCGGTCAATGAATGTGTTCTTTTACCTTACAATAGATCAACTCTCGTATCCGTGGCTTTCGTCCCCTTATGCCTTCGTTATACATATATAGCTAGAAATCCATAAGCTTGTCAGATCACACATACAGAAGAAAATGCAAGCACAGCAAAACTGGGAAAGCCTACATAGATTTGACTGTTTGAATGCAAAGTCACAGATACGAAGATGAACAAACTCAACTCAGGAACATGCTATATATTTCATAGAAATAAATGCACTCTAGAACATTTTCCCAAATTCCAGATTACATGTGTATTGTAGGATCTGCTGTAAGTCTAATCCTGTATAATATAGGACTGGATGTGCTGTCTGTGGGTAATGCTCAATATATCATATGTACATAGCAATTTCCTGTAGTATTGAATTATGGACCAGATATTAGGCAGACAGGTGATCCGACAGCTGTGGGCAGGGATATGTATGATGGATGGATTTGGATGGGAAGTCAAACTTTGGAGAGCTTAAAGATAAGAAAGCTACTTGCTGTAAGAGTAAGATAAACAAGGCCTGTCCTTAGTCTATGTGATTTATCAAATATTGTCTAAACATTAAAATCGAAATATGTCGTAAAGGTTTTTAACGCATACTTCAACACGTGTCATTTATCAAATGCTGCGTAAACATGTTAAACATGAAACGTTAAACATTGATGTATACATCAGACTTACATTATGTCAACATAGAAACGGAAGATTGATGAGGTTTCCTCCATGAATGACTATTTGTTTTAGATGGGTTCATTTACTTTACAAAGATGCCAATCTCTAACATGCCATATCTAAACCAGACTGTGTAAAAAGACAATCAGACATCTTCTTAGGACTACAGGGATAGTCAAGTGGATGCATGTTCCCAGTTTCCTGGCAAGTTAAATTCAGAATTTCCTCAATGTAATAAACCCCCAAATTCAAAATTCTTAGCATGATTCAAAAGAGAATTCATGCTTCTAGTTTCTCATAATAAAGAGTTGACCAGATATCCATGGATTTATGCAAAGTATGCACACAGGGTTTTATATTTATAACTCCATAAACAGTAAACAAAGTACATTTTTAAAACTACATATGTCATCAAATATGCTTCACAGGCTGATTTTTTAATCAGCAAAAAAAAAAAAGGACAAAAAATATAAATCTGTGACATCGTTCAGCACAATAAGACAACACAATACCCACCCATTTTATTATCAGCCAATCAGGAAACAGCCAATCAGGAAACAGCCAATCAAATGGCACAGAATCATTTGCAATATATTTATTATCTAACTGATCTTAGTTTTGTCACAATGAAAGGTAAGATTACCTGAATTACAGGTCTCATTCTCCTAGTTAGCTGAATGATTTTACGAGAAATCCCAGCCAAACGGGAGCCTGAGTCGTGCAGACAAGTTTCTTTGCAGAGTTGTGTCCCTTATTAATGCCATGATACTATGCTCCTGATTTTGAATGCAAGGATCACCCTGATTATAATCATTGGTTTGTCAGCTCCAAAGTAATAAATAGTAAGGCTAGCATCATTCCTGGCTCTCAAACACTAACTTGATTAAGTTGACATGCAGTGATCATGATGATATTACTGAAATACTGTTCAAAACACAACTCACATCCTCAAGCCCAATTTCAAGTTTTTGTGACCTCTGGTGACCTTCACTTTTGATTGATCTTAACTCAATATTTTTTATCTACGAAATAAACGATGAGTGGGAGTTGTTTATCATACAATATAACACTGCATGGAGAATAAACCATCAGGTGGTTTATTCTCCCTGCAGTGTTTTATTGTCTGATAAACAACAACCACAGGTCATTTATTTCTTATGTGAGATATCAACATTATGTACAGGCTCTTTTAAGGATTTTAATAAAATGTACAAGCTTTAAATATATTTACACATATTTAAATAAGGATGACTCCCTGAATACAATCTGATGTCGGCAATGACAGACAAGTCCATTTTATGTACAGTTTTGCATTTATCCCAAACTCTCTCAATTTTCACATCAATAATCGGTACCTTTTCAAATACCGATTGTCATATCTCGACAATTTTGGGATGTCATCATTTGGGCATTGCGTGTATCTGCGTTGCCCAGCTTAATCTAAGAGTAACAACTCACTAGACACTTCCCTCTCAAAAATAACAAAGTCATATTTACCACGTTATCAAGTTGCGAGCGCATGTTCGAATCTCAACAATCTCATTAAAATCAGACCTTTGTTCTCGCTACCGCTAAACAAAGATCTGAGGACATCCCATTAGGGGTCACATCAGAACGACCTTTCATCCGACCAATCAGAGCGTCGCTTACCAGATTATGAAAGTGACAGTCCGAATGTGATTTCTAATCATGCAACCTCGAAAACTTTAACACGGGGTATTCCGAACGATAGTTACGGGTTTAATGAATCAATACAATCTAGACCATCTATTCATGCTATTAGCCATTCCAGAATATTCTTTTGTTCAGGTTTCAAATTTGTAATTAAAAACTTGTCAAAATATGTTTCGAAGCGTAGTCGCGAATTTGAAATAAGTGCCATAAAGCACGAGAAAACTGCCTTCTGATTGGTCATTCCATTGGTCGGTCAAAGTTGGCGCAAGGTCGGTCTGACATGACCTGTAATGGGATGTCCTCAGATCTTTGTTTAGCGGTAGCAAGAACTAAGATCTGATTTAAATGAGTTTGGAATCTCAAGAAATGGCTGCATGATAGAACAATGTCTTAACTTGAAATAAACCATGCTTTATTCTTCATTGTTCTTTCTGATTTATCATGTAGCTATCTTATATAGCCACTTCTACACTGCCCTTGTGATCATGCATGTCAGTTCAGTGTTCCTGATGGTTTGAATATCTATGAAGACTTATAAGTTGACTTATAGGTTTCAACCTCTGAATTCTTTCAATTCTGAGTTTCGGAAATGATGCTTGTACCTTTACCAAGCAAGTGATACGTACATGCTTGATTGAGGATACTTGTGTCTGTACTGAAATGTCACAAGGAAAGATTTTGTTTTGTTTGTTGTTTAATGCCACACTCAGCAATATTCCAGCTTTATGACAGCGGTCTGCAAATAATCGAATCTGCATCAGACAATCCAGTGATTGACATCATGAGCATTAATCTACGTGATTGGGATACAATGACATATATCAACAAAGTCATCGAGCCTGACCACCCGATCCCATTAGTGGCCTCTTACAACAAGCATAGTCGCCTCTTACAGCAAGAATGGGTTGGTGAAGACCTATTCTACCCCGGATCTTCATGGAAAGAACAGAGAAGTTTAAATCCAGAATAGAGAAGTTTAAACAGCTATAGGTGAGGTGAAATGGGTTTACAAAGACTATTGCACTCATATAGCATGGTGCGTGCGTGTGGCTGCTTGTACCAGTCTGGACACATGCAGATTTAAAGTGCTCGCCCACTGAGATATATGCCGCAGTTTAACATGAATACCCCACACAGACAGCAGTATACTGACTCCGAGCCGACCAGTCCTTGATTTAGCCCCTTAATGCTGACCTCCAGACAGGGTAACAACAAGTACCATCTTTTAACGTCTTTTGCTATGACGCGGTCAGGGATCAAACCCTGAACCTTTTCTGCTCTCTTGGCGGACGTTCTACCACAAGACTACGGAGGTGTTCAAATCCCTAATCAGCTGCTAGGACCTTTCTCAATCATGTGAGTACCACTTGCTTGACAACCCAAACTTGCTGTAAAAGAATGATTAACAGAATCGGGTGCTCAGGCTCGCAGACTTGGTTGACGCTCATTGCGCATGTAATGCTCATGATATCAAACACTGGATTATCAAGTCCAAACTTGATTATTTACAGACCGCCATCATGTTGCTGAAATATTACTGAGTGCAGTGTTAAATAACAAACAAACACTTGCTTGATAAACGTACCAGTATCTGTTCTGAAATTATCTCTACATAAATGCTTTGGTCAATCTTCCTTAACATGTTCACAAGCATTTTTAGCGCATGGTTCATCAAGTGTGACCATGACCTTGAATCCCAGCCAATCACAGCCTAGAACCATTCTATTTGCTAAGACAGTCGCTACTGCAGAGATGGAAAACCAGATAGTTCAGTATGAAAGGAGGCACAGTCACTTTCCGAAAGATCTTGTCTGTGACCTTGACCTTTAATGGAGGTCATTCAAAACTTCACCACTTCAACTCTAAGGATGTTAAGTCTCCAGCGTTCCTGGGATAGTTTTCCTCAGTTGGTTCTGGAGAAAGGTTTACCTCAACGATTTCTTAATCCATGAACATGGGGCATCTTACTCTGGACATGCAAGCAGATCTGAAGGGATCAATTTGGGACAAAAGGTTCAACTCTCTGATACCATGCTGTACAAGACATTCAATTTTCAACAAGGAAGTACAGTTTTTTTCTTTACGGAGAAAGATCAGGAAAGAAATCTGAGATTGCAAGTGACGTGCCCGTATCATGGAATCGGTGCCATGAAGGTGCAAAAAGCTTGTCTATTTCCTCACTGGGTGATCAGCTGATTGGCACATCACTGCTTGTCCATGTTAACATCAGTGTTGGGTTTCACGCTGTCACTAATGAAATCTGTCACTGGCTGACACAATCCCCGATGTGTCTCATCTTGTCACTTTGTTGTTTTTTCCTCTTGGGATTAAAGATGTAAACCTTTTTGCCAATTTCCTCATATCTTCATTGCTGAGACAACATGTACACAACGCTCGTAACAATGCTTGTCAAATTTAGTGTATGTTGTCAGTGTTCATGATAACTAAGTGATAAAAATGTAAAGTGTAAATATCGTATACTGACATCAATACATCTACCTAAGAGACACTGCTTCTTATAATAACCACAATAGCTGTCTATCTCAGTATTGAGCCCTTTTGCTCTACATATGCTCAGTGCAACACTGGTGCTTTTATACTACACAAAACAACAGCCCAGGTTTAGCAGTTTGAAGCACAGCTCACTGGAATTATTAGAAGATTAAAACAAAATAGATAAATTTTGAAAACAAAAAATTAAGTCAGCAAGCCCGACCACCTGATCCCGTTAGTCGCCTTTCATGACGAGCATCTATGTTGGATTGACCTAAACATGCTAAAGAGAAACACAGAAAGTTATCATCACAGGTTATATATATCTGTGGTATTGTCAGGGAAAAAAGAATCTAGAGGGATTTTCCCTATCATATATATATACAAGTTAAAGCAACATTGGAGACATAATTTACGAAACAATTTATAGAGGACACTATCAGGATCAGTGTCCATATCTGTGCTTGTAGACCACCGGCGCTTGGGGTCTCTTCCCGAATATATAACAGTTGGACTTGGCCGAAATATGTCTGAACTGTTACCTTGTTTCACTTTGTCACTGTGTGGGACATCTGACCGCATTTCATAATGTTCTGACAGCCCAGGCTGGCTCTAAAGAAATGTTACGTCATAGACTTCAGTAACTACCCTTTGATAAGGGACAATTACTTCAGTGGGCGGACTGATAGATTCCGCAAAAAGCGATCAAATAAATATCCTGTCCTTGGAATAAACACTATGTATTTAGCTCATCAGTGCTCACTAAATACAATGTTTATTCCTAATACAGGATATTTACCATATCCCCAAACACATTCGCATGATAACATCCATATTCAGGGCCTAGACAAATATCCTAGGTGTGTTTATTACTGATTTTGAAACCAAATGTCATGTCACTGAACATCAAAAAATAAATATCATATTTTTTGACACTGCATAGTGCTGATTTTAGTACATCTCACAAGTCAAACATGTTGGCATTTCTTTAACTGTCTGGAAGTTTGAATCTTGTCGGCTCCAAATCAATTTCTGGGCAAAGATTATTCAGTAACACCTAAAAATCTGAAAACACATAATGTATATCTCCTAACTAGTACATCTCATATCGAAGTATTGGAATGGCCTCATTTCCAGCCTCATTCGTCTCTACATCATACTTCAAACAGTAAATCGTAAAATGGTCAGGAATGTCAACAATAAACTCAGGCCATCAAGATCTGAAGTCAGAGGTCTATACAAATTGTTTTGTGTCAGTGTATATTGTAACTTTATAGGAAGTGACAATAGTTGATTGAGGCGCTCATAAAATGTTCAGTTGTAGAAGTGACCTTGATTTGGAGTGAGCTCCCTTGGTTATTTCTGGTCCAAACTTCATCCAAGCACTTGTCACCTTGTCACGCTCCCGGTATAGAGGAAAACTATGTTGTTTAAGATGGTTCGAGGCAGCATATTCAAGAAGGCTAACTACCCCTATAAAAGTGCACAACAAGGAGGATTTTAGGCCTTCCTTCCATGACATGACGTGTATCTTATCTACTTGTCCAGTGTGTCCTGGATACCTATCGGAAAACACTGACTCCTCTGCCTGCTTTCAACACTGTTTCCTGGATTCGAAATCCGTTAGGTTTTCATTAAAGAATATCAAAATCATATACTGCTCTACCTATGATAGGGATATTTGTATCTTTCCCAATCTCATTAAAGTCAGATCTTAGTTCTCGCTACCGCTAAACAAAGATCAGCACGACCTTTCATCCAACCAATCAGAGCGTCGCTTACCAGATCCTGAAAGTGACAGTCAGAATGTGTTTTCTAATCATGCAACCTCGAAATATTTAACACGGGGTATTCCGAACGACAGTTACAGGTTTTATGATTATATCCATACAATCTAGGCCATCTATAACCCATTCCAGAATGTTGTTTTGGTCAGTTTTAAATTCTATAATCAAGAATACGTCAAAATGTTTCGAAGCGTAGTCGCCAGTTTGAAACTAGTGCCGTAAAGCTCGAGACAGCTGATTGGCTAATTTCGATTCCATGTCAGTCATTTCATTGGTCGGTCAATGTTCGCGAAAGGTCGTTCTGACGTGACCCGTAATGGGATGTCCTCAGATCTTTGGTTAGCGGTAGCGAAAACTAAGATCTGATTTTAATGAGATTGGTATCTTTCCATGATACACAAAACTGATTTTCATATGTCAAGTGTATGTGTAAATAGAATAACATATCTGATTATCCCCATCAAAAGTTGACGAGTATATATGAAACAAATGTAACTACTAATAGGTAACTTTTTAAAACACTAACAAAACACTGAATCAATTACCACAATGGAACAATAATTTGTAATTCCTTTTTGCCTACAGGACAAATTCTGACAATACAATGTTATCAGAGGGAGAATGGTTCTTACAAAATAATTGAAACCTATTTTTACAAATAAAAATACCAGGTTTGACAACTATAATGACAGGAAGCACATCACAGTAAGGAATTAGAAATACTGTGAAATGACAAATAATGAGCAAATTAATGACAAGTACAAAAAGGACAATATCGTGATCGCCAATCTGTACCTTTTTGTTATCAATGTCACTGATCAAAGCATTGTATCAAACCCAGCTACAGGGAAAGTAACAACACATTACACTCTCACACGAAAATCAATAACGCAAGGGAAAAATGCTTCTTTTGATAATTACATTCGTGTAGTAATGACTTCCAAGAATGTAGTTTTGTAATAAGTCCAAAAAATATTCTGTGATAGTTTTTCTTCATATTTTTTTTAACAAATTAATACATCACTGCTTTGAACATAGTTGTAGTACACAAAAAATCTTTTCGACTATTGGATTTGTCCTTAGGCAAAGAAAACTTTCTTGCAATCAATATTGTTGATAATGATAAGAAAATAGAAATTTCATAGGATTACTTAGGTTAGCAGACAAAACATTACATTGTGGAAGAAACTTGTTACTTTATGTTGTTTTGTGTCCATCACTGTAACTTGGATTGACACGCTTCAAGACAATTGAAATAAAAATTGACACTGAGTATATACGTTGCACAGAGCAGTGAGATTGTCTACAAGAACAGAGAAACATGGATCAGTGTATTGAGAGGCAAGCTGCTGGAAGTAGTCACACTTCATAAACACCTGAATCTGTCACATGCTGGTACATAATATGGACACTGATCATATGAGTTACATCATATGTCAGTAGAGTGAGTGAGTGAGTGAGTGAGTGAATGCTACATAATATGGACACTGATCATATGAGTTACATCATATGTCAGTAGAGTGAGTGAGTGAGTGAGTGAGTGAGTGAGTGAGTGAGTGAGTGAGTTTATAGTATTCCAGTTATATGATGGCGTTTTGTAAATAATGGAGTCTGGACCAGAAAATCCAGTGATCGGCGTCATGAGCATCGATCTACGCAGTTGGGATACGATGACATTCATCAACCAAGTCAGCGAGCCTGACCACCCGTTCCTGTCAGTTGCAAGCATGCGTTAGTGGAGACCAGTTCAAACCGGGATCTTCAAGGGTACATTAGAGTGAGTGAGTGAGTGAGTGAGTGAGTGAGTGAGTGAGTGAGTGAGTGAGTGAGTGAGTGAGTAGGGTTTAACGCTGCTTTGAACAGTATTACAGTTATATCATGGCATGTCAGCTTAATGTGGGAGGAAAGCCTTAACTTGTGCAGGTCACAGACATTAGCATTTTGGTGAAATCCACAAGCATCCTTATTGTGCTGATAAACTTAGAAACATTATCTAAATCTGACTTATACAACATCCCATTCCCACACTGTCCATACAACATCTGCACACATCAGTCTGTATCTGACTTATACAACACCCCCCTTCCCACACTGTCCCATACAGCATCTGCACACATCAGTCTGTATCTGACTTATACAACACCCCCTTCCTACACTGTCCCATACAACATCTATGTACATCAGCCTGTATCTGACTTATACAACACCCCCTTCCTACACTGTCCCATACAACGTCTGCACACATCAGTCTGTATCTGACTTATACAACACCCTGTTCCCACACTGTCCCATACAACGTCTGCACACATCAGTCTGTATCTGACTTATACAACACCCTGTTCCCACACTGTCCCATACAACATCTGCACACATCAGTCTGTATCTGACTTATACAACACCCTGTTCCCACACTGTCCCATACAACGTCTGCACACATCAGTCTGTATCTGACTTATACAACACCCTGTTCCCACACTGTCCCATACAACGTCTGCACACATCAGTCTGTATCTGACTTATACAACACCCTGTTCCCACACTGTCCCATACAACATCTGCACACATCAGTCTGTATCTGACTTATACAACACCCTGTTCCCACAGTCCCATACAACATCTGCACACATCAGTCTGTATCTGACTTATACAACACCCCCTTCCCACACTGTCCCATACAACATCTGCACATCAGTCTGTATCTGACTTATACAACACCCCCTTCCCACACTGTCCCATACAACATCTGCACACATCAGCCTCCATCAACGCTTCAAGTAGCCATGTCTTCACCTCCATGGCTCTCCAACAAATCTGCCAGCAAGTGTCAATAAGGCAACTACTGTCTTCTCCTTCCCAGTACAACAACACCCTGGATGAAACAAAACAAAGGGGGTGAGACTGCAGGGAGCTTGGTTGTTTTCTCAGAGGCAAGACTCCAGGAGAGCAGCATTAGGAGGAATGGCCAAGAATAACGGATTCAATGCAAGATTTATCTGGTTGTTTAGTCAAGCACCACAACTGATGTTGTCTTCAGTTGCAACAACATCTTCTACAGCAATGCAGCCGCTAAGCTGCTCCTCCATACTTGTTTTAGTTGTGATACAAATTCCAGGAAGGATTGTGGAACGTTATAGGTGTTTCTTATTTAGACCTACATCTTGTTAACAGTGAATAAGTGATCTGCTTAACATTCCTTACATACAGGCACATGACTGAAATCGGAAAATGTATAAAAGCGGACATTTCTTCACTTACAATGCTCACATAATGTTAAGGTTAGCCAACTGAATGAATGACCCCCGTATGACCATATATTCCAGTAAAAATTGTACCCAAAATAAATCTACTGGGCAACATTGGTCTGTTTAAATTTTCAAAAGATCTTATTGTTAATATATTGACTATTATATGCTTGGCTTATTGGGCTAAAAGAATTGGTACCTGACTGGTTTGGACTTTTGGCAGACTTTTAAAGTTGCAGACTGGTATTCACAAAAGTCCTCGTTCAGGAATCTTTGTCATGACAATGTTTTCTCTTCTGAGTTGTCATGCAGTTCAAAATAATTTAAAAAAATAAATTACAAATAGAAGTATTTTGGTGAATAGGGTAAAGTTGTGTCTAGTGCAGACAGACATGTTTGGTACTAAAGTTGTTACTTTTTTCAAGTACTCATTCATCTTATAATCAATGCAGAAAGTAAGTTTGCCACGCAAAGCCTGCCAACACATGAATTTGTTCATTATTTTGGTGAGCAAATAGAAAGTTTGCCCATATACAAACTAAATGATGTGTATAAGTCATAAGAGTTATGATGTACAGTCATTCTTAAAGAATTGATGGACTATTCCAGGTAACAAACTACCTTGGCAATTTTGCATCCATTGTTTGGAGAAGGTATTGTGGGGGCGGTGGGGTAGCCTAGTGGTTAAAGCTTTGGCTTGTCACGACAAAGACCCGGGTTCGATTCCCGACATGGGTACAATGTTCGAAGCCCATTTTCTGGTGTCCCCTGTCGTGATATTGCTGGAATATTGCTAAAAGCCACATAAAACCATACTCACTCACTCACTCAATGAATTATTGTGTATGCACTTCGAGAGGGCTGCAAACATGACATGGAAAGGCTGATTTGCTTTGTTACTTACAGCTGATTAACAAGAAGGAAGAAAACAGGTGTATGGTGTTGTAAGAGAGAAGTGACAACATAATACTAAGCATTGCTGAAGCGCCAAATAATTTTGAATTTGTGTATGTTTACAGATGGCGGTGTGAACTAATGGTTACTTCATCATGCAGAGTTGTAGCCATTAGTTTGTTGTTTAACCCTGCACTTAGCAATATTCCAGCTATATGACAGCGGTCTGTAAATAATTGAGTCTGGACCAGACAATCCTGTGATTGATATTGTGAGCAATTATCCATGCCTTCAAGGTATTATGATACGCAATCAATCATGTCGCCGAGTCTGACCACACGATCCATTTTAGACAATTCATGAATAACAAATTCTTTAATTACTTTAAAGGCGACATTTTGGTACAGATCCTTATACCATTGTAAAAGCAAGTCTTGCTTGACAATGGAATAAGATCTATACCAAAAGTTGCCTTTAAAGTAATGAAAGAATTTGTTATCCATAAATTGTGTCTACAAGTCATCTGACAACTTCTAAGAAATGCCTATTAAACACGATCCATTTTGTCGCCTCTTACAAACATCATGGGTTGGTGAGATCAGGTTAACGCAGAATCCAAACAGGGGGCATCTTGCAGTCGTGCCAGGATCTGCTGAACATGGCTTGGAATCAAGTACCCCCGACAGCGTTCTTTGCTTGTCTGCACCGTATCTGAGTTTTACATTGGTAAACACAACTCACTCACTAAATTTGGACCCGTGAAGATCCGGGGTAGAATAGGTCTTCAGCAACCCATGTTTGCTCGCTGACTAATCATGCTAATGGTTGATACATGTCATCGTATCCCAATTGCTTGGATCAATGCTCATGATGTCAATCGCTGTATTGTCTGGTCCAGACTCGATTATTTACAGACCGCCATCAAATAGCTGGAATATTGCTGAGTGGGGCGTTAAAGAACAAACAAAACAAAAAAACAAAAAAACTAAACTTGGTCTATCCTCTCATCTTGATCCAAGACAGCAACTGAACTCTTATTGGGAAGTCATCCCCAGTAAGTACATTTCCAGCACTGCTCCAGCCTTCCCACAATGCAACAGTTGCATCAGCATCAGCACAATGAGTACTGCAACTACTATTCCCAAAATGCTGCCATCACTTTTTCACGTCTTACCATGATTACCCCGTACTAAATCCTTCAGTGCTAAAAAGTAGCATGTAAACACTACCATGACAAGAATGATGAAATACTCCACAAAGGCTACTCATCTAGTCTGTCAGAACTGATGCTATGACATCATCAGTACAAATAGTCATCATCACATTAGCATCATTTCACAAAACCTTTGTTTAGATTCAAGGTTTTTTATACCCTCTTTTGTCAAAGCATCGTTAACACGTTCTCAATATTTTCCTCGACTTTTTGTGGAAGCATGTGCACACATGTGCACTCGAGATCATCTGGTGCACCAAGTGCAGAAACGCAGAATGGATATGGAGACAGTGTATTAACATCTCGTTCCAAATTGTTTAGATCGTTCATTGCACCTGAGAGGTGAAAAACGCAGGAGGAGGAAGCGGCATCAGGTTACATAAAAGCCTTCTGCAGAAGCAAAATCGAAGAAACCTAAATTTGAGAAAGAAAGTCATCCCGACATCTGCTTGCTGTATGCGTTCATATGGAGCAAATTGGTGATAAAGTTATTTTATGGCTTAATTACTGGTTTCAACGTCATTCTATACACAGAAAATGTTATTCTTCCTTGTCTTGTGGTACACATATAAGAAACATTACATAGTTAAAGAAAGTCAACAACGAAAAAAGCTTTCAAAAGATTGAATGCAAATAAACATCTTTATTTACTTGAGAAGATTAAAAGCATGATGTAGATCTTATGCATTTCTGGTCCATGATAACTTGAGTGAGTGAGTGAGTGAGTGAGTGAGTGAGTGAGTGAGTGAGTGAGTGAGTGAGTGAGTGAGTGAGTGAGTTGGGTTTAATGCTGCTTTTAACAGTATTCCAGTTGTATCGCGGCGTGTCAGCTTAATGTGTGAGGAAAGCCCAAAGTGATGTAGGTCTCAGACGTTTACCACTTCGGTGAAACCCACGCGCACGGTGCTGACAAACCTAGACACATAATCAGGGCGAACCGGAATTCGAAACCCACAATCATAGGTTTCTGGTGTGCCCAAGGGACGCAACTCTGCACAGCAAATCGCAGCGCCTTAGGCGACTGGGCCACCTGTGCCCCCCCATGATAACTTGAATTGTGTGAAACATGTTTCATTGCTGGTAAGTACCCAGTAAGCATTTATCTAAATACAACGACAAAACCCTCTGTCTCTGTCTCTTTATTCTTGTATGTATGAGAAAGAGTGTATGTGTTGTTTTACAGAATAGGCTATGTTTTAAATGCTTTTGTGATCAGTTCTGTATAATATACAGTCTGTACAGTACAGGATCCGGAGTAATATTTTAAAGTGTATGTAAATAGTATAGTTGTACTAGTCATTGTTATAAAAGTATATGTTTTATTCAGATATCCGGAATAAGTTGCAGCACTCTAGTCGGTAAGACACCCTAGTCTCACCCACAGGGTAGGCACATGAATACTTGTATAGTCTGTTTTTATATTTGTGTGACACATAAGTGTGTCACACTCGTAAATTCATGTGCATGTATATGTATGTATTTTGAAAGAGATTTATAATCTCTTTACACTTAGATAAATATATGACACATCAATTGGTGGAATAAAACATTTTTCACCCATAGCGTGTGTTTGTATATTCCTCATTGACTGCCCTGCTACATACATAAGAAAATCTCTGCAAAAAGCAAAATCGATTGTATGATTCCGACTGCAGCCCTCAAAGCCTTCACCAACAGCCTTGTGAAGGCACTGATATATCATGACAGTGTGTTAGCCCTGAGTATGACAAACACACTTGACCACAGTAGCCCTCAAAGCCTCCACCATCAGCCTTGTTAAGGCACTGATATATCATGACAGTGTGTTAGCCCTGAGTATGACAAACACACAAGACCACAGTAGCCCTCAAAGCCTCCACCATCAGCCTTGTTAAGGCACTGATATATCATGACAGTGTGTTAGCTCTGAGTATGACAAACACACAAGACCACAGTAGCCCTCAAAGCCTCCACCAACAGCCTTGGTTATTTAAGGCACTGATATATCATGACAGTGTGTTAGCCCTGAGTATGACAAACACACTGGACCACAGCAGGCCTCAAAGCCTCCACCAACAGCCTTGTTAAGGCACTGATATATCATGACAGTGTGTAACCCTCTGACAAGCACACTGGACCACAGTAGCCCTTAAAGCCTCCACCAACAGCCTTGTTAAGGCACTGATATGTCATCACAGTGTGTAACCCTCTGACAAGCACACTAGACCACAGTAGCCCTCAAAGCCTCCACCAACAGCCTTGTTAAGGCACTGATATATCATGACAGTGTGTAACCCTCTGACAAGCACACTAGACCACAGTAGCCCTCAAAGCCTCCACCAACAGCCTTGTTAAGGCACTGATATATCATGACAGTGTGTTAGCCCTGAGTATGACAAGCACACTAGACCACAGTAGCCCTCAAAGCCTCCACCAACATCCTTGGTTATTTAAGGCACTGATACTAGTATATCATGACAGTGTGTTAGCCCTGAGTATGACAAACACACTTGACCACAGTAGCCCTCAAAGCCTCCACCAACAGCCTTGGTTAAGGCACTGATATATCATGACAGTGCGTTAGCCCTGAGTATGACAAGCACACTAGACCACAGTAGCCCTCAAAGCCTCCACCATCAGCCTTGTTAAGGCACTGATATATCATGACAGTGTGTTAGCCCTGAGTATGACAAACACACAAGACCACAGCAGTCCTCAAAGCCTCCACCAACAGCCTTGGTTATTTAAGGCACTGATACTAGTATATCATGACGGTGTGTAACCCTATGACAAACATACAAGACCACAGTAGCCCTCAAAGCCTCCACCATCAGCCTTGGTTAGGGCACTGATATATCATGACAGTGTGTTAGCCCTGAGTATGACAAACACACTTGACCACAGTAGCCCTCAGAGCTTCCACCAACAGCCTTGGTTATTTATGGCACTGATACTAGTATATCATGACGGTGTGTAACCCTTATGACAAACACACAAGACCACAGTAGCCCTCAAAGCCTCCACCATCAGCCTTGGTTAGGGCACTGATATATCATGACAGTGTGTTAGCCCTGAGTATGACAAACACACAAGACCACAGCAGTCCTCAAAGCCTCCACCAACAGCCTTGGTTATTTAAGGCACTGATACTAGTATATCATGACGGTGTGTAACCCTATGACAAACACACAAGACCACAGTAGCCCTCAAAGCCTCCACCATCAGCCTTGGTTAGGGCACTGATATATCATGACAGTGTGTTAGCCCTGAGTATGACAAGCACACTGGACCACAGTAGCCCTCAAAGCCTCCACCAACAGCCTTGGTTAGGGCACTGATATATCATGACAGTGTGTTAGCCCTGAGTATGACAAGCACACTAGACCACAGTAGAGGCTTCAACAACATACACTCAATACCGGTGGTGAGGAAGAAGATAGGTTATTCTCAGGATAGCAAGTGTGACTACAGTGCTTATATCACCACTAAAACCACAGGCTAACACAACACAACCTAAAGCATTGTTAGTCCAAACTTAATCCAAATTCTAAGGAAACCTGAATATCTTCTTGAATGTTGCCTCGTTTCCATAGCTAGAGTAATTCTACATTCAGCTGGAGGCAAGGTGAGACCTGCAATTTGGTTTCAAGGAGGCAATCTTCATTCTCATTGCTTCGAACTAGAGTGATTCTCCATTAACTGCCGAATCACATTCCTTTCTAGTCTCATCAAATTTGGAATCTGCAGCAATTGCAATTCTAAACTCCCATTATTTCTGTAAAATATTAAACCCAAACCTTACAATTTGGTCCAAAAGATCTCAAAATGGGTTTCAGAATATTTTCCAGAATAATATGGCATGCCATGGAGGTCAGAATCTCAAGAAAAAGAAATTAACAGTAAAAAAAACAACAATTTAGCCAGACAGGACAGGATAGCCAATATCAGGACAGGGGACACCAGCAATAGGCATCAAAATAAAAATGTTTCAACATGTAAAAGTGCGAAGTGATGAAGATCTTAGATGTTTACCACTTTCATAAAACCAACAAGAATGGGTACGGGGCTGACAACCTGGTATCAATTCTTGGCGAATCCTATTGACTAATATTGACATTGCTTGCGTGGAACTATGGGTAACACAGCATAATTTCAATGGTCTAGAGGACCTTAGTTAATGAAGATTTGGAAAAATAGGCATAAGTATTGAAAAGCAATTTATGTTACAATTTGCGACTAAATAATTCCAGTTGTTTACAATCATCACACCATCTGAACTCACTCAGGAATCCATAATTTGTCTATAATCTTTAATGGAATCGTTTTTTGAACAGACAAACGGAAAAGACCTTCTGACCAATATGAAAACAGTTCCTGTCAGTCTGAAGGAAAATCAATGACCACTTACTGATGGCAATGTTCGTAAACAATCAATCAAGACATGCATCTATCCCACACGCTGGTCACTTGAGCTGGACACAGAAACTCACTAATGACCGCTCATAAATAAAGAAACCTTCCTTTGCCTTGTCCCTATCAGTCATTTACAAATCAATGGCAGATCCGCACAGTTTCATAAGAATGCTACCCACTAATGATGACTTCCATTAATCACCTTTCAAGGCAATTATCCCTCTGTGAAGACTTACAGGAAGTCTTAGCCTCTCTTTGATGATGGAGAGGAGGGGACTGAAATAGACAGTGAAATCTACGAATGGTACCCCCTCCTGGGTATTAGTAGGGGTGATTAAGCTCCCTGGGCTGACCATGCCTTATAAGTCAGTCAAATCATAGCATTCTCATTACCAAAACATTATTGCACATGTTAAATATCACTTCACCTCAAACGCCATATCACCACGGTGGCCGGCATCTCCACTTTCTATAGAACAAAATGGTGATTTAATATTTTTAATGCCAAAAGCTTAAACAAGGAAACTGATACTTGAATTATTAATCGTATTTAAAGCATAAACTTGGATATTGATGGAAATTAATTTGATTTGTCCCATGTAATATGGATAACGATCATGACGAATGGTAAACTATCCACTCTGTTATGTTTATCATACTTGGGGGGATTAAACAAGGGAACACAGGTGATATATATTGCTTACAAATGAAAGACATACAACCAGTGCCTCAGAGCTCTGCAGTACGTTACATCTATGGTGAAACTTTAAGAGCATGGGGATGGTCCCGGGGAATGATGACAGGGGAGGGTGACGGGGATTGATGCCGGTTGATCGTGCAGGGGGATGTTGTCAGGGGATGGTGACGGGGGATGATGCTGGGAGATGGTGCTGGGGGGTGGTGCCGGGGGATGGTGCCGGGGGATGGTGCCTGGGGATGGTGCTTGGGGATGGTGCCGGGGGATGGTGCCGGGGGATGATGCCGGGGGATGGTGCCGGGGGATGGGGATGGTGCTGGGGGATGGTGCTGGCGGATGGTGCCGGGGGATGGTGCCGGGGGATGGTGCGGGTGGATGGTGCTGGGGGATGGTGCTGGGGGATGGTGCTGGTGGATGGTGCTGGGGGATGGTGCTGGTGGATGGTGCTGGGGGATGATGCCAGGTGCTGGTGCTGGTGGATGGTGCCGGGGGATGATGCCAGGTGCTTGGGGATGGTGCTGGGGGATGGTGCTGGTGGATGGTGCTGGGGGATGGTGCTGGTGGATGGTGCTGGGGGATTGTGCCAGGGAATGGTGCCGGGGGATGGTGCCAGGGATGATGCCAGGGGATGGTGCTGGGGGATGATGCCAGTTGCTTGGGGATGGTGCTGGGGGATGGTGCCGGGGGATGGTGCCAGGGGATGGTGCCGGGGGATGGTGCTTGGGGATGGTGCTGGGGGATGGTGCTGGGGGATGGTGCTGGTGGATGGTGCTGGGGGATGATGCCGGGGGATGGTGCCGGGGGATGATGCCAGGTGCTGGTGCTTGGGGATGATGCCAGGGGATGGTGCTGGGGGATGATGCCGGGGGATGGTGCCGGGGGATGATGCCAGGTGCTGGTGCCGGGGGATGGTGCCGGGGGATGATGCCAGGGTATGGTGCTGGGGGATGGTGCTGGGGGATGATGCCGGGGGGATGATGCCGGGAGATGGTGTCGGGGGGATGGTGTCGGGGGGATGATGCCGGAGGATGGTGTCGGGGGGATGATGCCGGGAGATCGTCCCCGGAGATGGTGCCAGGGATGGCACAGGGGCATGATGCCTTTTGTGTCCATCTGAACATCAAACAGCACATATCATCATGATCATTATTATCAGATTATTTCCGATAGTGATGAACAAGTTGTCATGCTACAAATGTCGACAATAAGGGCACCTTTAACCCACTCCAGACAGACAGCCATCAGTAAGAATGGAACACGCACTGATGGCATCCTGCTGTTTTCTCCCTATGCGCTGAATGCTTGCAGCCAGTCGGACAGTTCATTAACCATGAAACAACAGCGCTACCTGGAGGGGGATCACAAAGGTCAAGCGAGGTTGGGGAGTCAGGGCCAAGTATCTCTTGGGGACATGTCAGCGTGCACGTCATCTACCAAAGACATAATGTTTGCTTCATTTCACTGCTTATTGTATTTTCAATGCAATCACGTTTGGTTTCACCTCAGGTGAGATCAAAATCTGATGGTGTATGCTCTTGGACTTTACAGAAATTTCCATTTACTAAAATGCCACTGACGAATCGCTCCTCAAAAGAGTCCCATCTGGACGTGGTTATATTTGGAGTCTGTTTACACACACTATGTGAACATTGATTCACAAAGGGTGAAATTACTGGAGAACTCGCATGTCGCAATACTCAAACACTACCAGACAGTTTTACACACTGTCTGTTTTTTCTAATGGCCAGTTTGTGTACCTTAAGGAGTCAGTCATCCAATGCAATTAGTCTGCTGGCAGCAGGGTCGTTCCTTAACTGAAGCAATGGATTTGAGTGAGTGTTACCCTGTGTTCAACAGTGTATCAGTTATATAATTGCACGTCAGCTTAATGTGGAAGGGAAGCCCAAACTGGTAGTTGATGTTTACCCCTTCGATGTAACCCAACAACAAGGGTCACTTCTTATGGTGCTAACAAACCAGGGACCACACTCAAGATAACAGTGGGATTCAAACTCAGGATCAATCAATGGATTCAAACAAAAGCATATTCTAAGTTTGACCAAAGTAAGCCAGAATCTAACCAGAATAAGCCAGAATCTAACCAGAATAAGCCAGAATATAACTGGAATATGCCAGAATATAACTACAATAAACCAGAACCTAATCAGAATAATCCATCTAACCAGAATAAGCCAGAATCTACCTAGAATAAGCCAGAACCTAATCAGAATAAGCCAGTGCTTTATAAATCAGAATAAGCCAGAATATAGCCAGAATAAGCCCGAATGTAACTAGAAAAAAGAGAGAATCTAATCAGAATCCATGTCAGAATGATATCTGAGATATTTTGTGCTAGTTCTTAGATAATCAGAGTATCATATCAGATACCCTGCCCATTTTTAACTGGTTCCAGAATAACCTGACTATGAATGAGTCCATGATATCACTGAGATATCCTGCCATTTGGTTGTGGTTCTAGATTTGTTCATTTGTTATTTACTGCAGCACTCAGCAATATTCCAGCTATTTGACAGCGGTCTGTAAATCATCGAGTCAGACACTCTAGGGATTGATATCATGAGCTTCGATCTATGCAATTGGGATACTATAACCTGCATCAAGGCATCAGTTTGGTATCTGGTAGTGAGTGAGTTGGTTTAAACGACACTTTGAAAAGTATTCCAGTTATATCACTGCGTGTCAGCTTAATGTGGGAGAAAAGTGATGCAGGTCTCAGACGTTTACAACTTTGAAACCCATGAGCATGGGTATGGTGCAGCCAAACCTAGAAACATATCGGGGGCACAACAGGATTCCAATCCACGATCACAGATTTTTTAGCCAGCCCATGGGATACGACTCGGCACAGCCACACATCGCCTTGGACAACTCTGACTGGGCTGGCCATGCCTGTTGTCTTTTAGCTGTATATTTCATATCCTGTCAATTATTGAATAACCAGTGAAACAACTTTATCATGTTGATACCTTAACTACTGAGACTGATCTACTTATTCAAAATATGCTACAGATATATGTCCACACTATCTGATAAATAAACTCTGATATCCCACAGTAAACATGGTTAAAATACTACTAACATCACCTTCCGATCCAGCAGTCAAAACGCTGGTCAACCGGCTGCCACTGACATAAAATTCCCATCAAACTGTTTTCAGGCTGCATTACTGTTTAAGGAGACCCACTCTGACTTAACAATAGACTGACCTCCAGACATCCCTACTGCACCTCCCTGGCCCATCACCTGCCTGTCAGTTGTGTTAGACCGGGAGTAAAGCTCCTTAAAGCCTAAGCGACTTTCCATGCTGGAGCTACATGATTCAAACTTCAGCAAATATGGCACAAAGGATATCAGACTTGAAATCGTGGATACAAGTCACACCGAAGGTTACTTCATAACCTTGACCACAATTAGGGAAATATAAAAATATGTTTGCTTCCTACAATTGGTAGGTAGGTCATTTGGTGTTTTTTCTGTGACAATGCTAATTTGCAACAGGTGTCACTATTGGGGCTATTTTTACTTTTGCAACAATCTGACAATCTATAAAGTCGTCAGTTGTCCTTCTCCTCACGACTCAAACCAATGGGGGAGTAACTCTAATCTGAAGTTGTCATAACCAACATACAGGCAGGTTAGAAATTTGCATAATTTAGGTTTTATAAACAAATTGCAACTGTTAAAACTATCGATTGTTATGCATACTATCGACGATACTAATAGCATTATTATATTCCTATCGAATATTAAACTTTCCTAGGGCAATTGCAATACATCGATTGTCCAATAAATAATTTTATTACATACGAGGGCAAAAATATCGGGGTTAATAAAAATCATATGAGCCTAGGGTCATATTGCATCATGAGACAACAGTGTATTGTTTCCATCATCCGGATGGCATTGTTGACGTCATTCTAATCTTATTGTGACGTGAGGTCGGAAGGATGTTACATGAGAAACAACGTCATAGCTGAAGATTGTTGACGTCAATCAACAAATTGTGGTTCCGCTGCTGTTGCTATTTGCTAAAATTTGTCTCTGTACGTACATGATGTAGACATCTTCTTCGGTAATAAATAGAACATTATATGAGTGTTCATGTCAGACATGTTTATGACACTCGTGTAAAACACTCATATAATATCCTCTATAAAGTCTGCTTTCAAATGATGATAATGACTAGTTTATCGATATCCATATCATATTTACACAAGCGGCATCAAATATGGACAATACCAAGATGGTGGAAAAGGTATAGTGCAACTTGAGAACAAAGAGAAAGTAGGTCTGAGCCCAGGGCTCTTGATTAGGGTTAGTTGGGAAAGTAGTACTACACAAACAAATATTTATATTACACTTTTTAGATTATACATTTCATATTACACATTTTTTCATGGCTCTAGCAGCTTTCAGGGTAATCATGGTAGTTCCAGTACAAACAATGGCCACAACTGCTTCAATATGTTCCACAATCAACACCGATTAATAGGTTGGTAGTTTTCTCAGACACATTGATCTTTTCTCATATACTGCTAGATGATGAATTGATACTTGCCAAAATTAATCTCTTGGGGAAAGTCAAGTCTGAAACAAAAACCACAGGTTATGGAAAACTCAGAACAGTGGTTGTAATCAATATGGTTGTTTTCTTCCTTAATTTGACCAAAATAAATATTAAAGGTGGTGACACATGGTCATAAGCACAGGTCACAGGTCACAAATCAGATGTCGTTAAGCAGCATTGGTCGCAGAGAGTAGTTGGATGGGCGACTGTGTTCGGCAGATTGACTTTTGTGAGTTTCCAGAGCTTCTGTCCTACCCCACACTGAAGCACAAGTGTGTCTCCTAAGGCAAGTGACTGAATCTCATTCAAATCTGATCTTAGTTCTCGCTACCGCTAAACAAAGATCTGTGGACATTCCATTAAGGGTCACGTCAGAACGACCTTTCTTCCGACCAATCAGTGCGTCACTTAACAGATCATGAAAGTGACAGTCGGAATGTGATTTCTAATCATGCAACCTCGAAAACTTTAACATGGGGTATTCCGAACAATAGTTACGGGCTTAACGACTGAATCCATACAATCTAGACCATCTATTTAGCCATTCCAGAATGTTCTTTGGTTCAGGTTTCAAATTTTTAATCAAGAATTTTTAAAATATGTTTCGAAGCGTAGTCGCCAATTTGACATTTGTGTCGTAAAAAACGAGAAAGCTGCCTTCTGATTAGCTGATGTCTACTTCTTGTCAGTCATTCCATTGGTCGGTCAAAGTTCGCCAAGGTCGGGCTGATGTGACCTGTAATGGTATGTCCTCAGATCTTTGTTTAGCGGTAGCGAGAACTAAGATCTTATTTTAATGAAATTGGCAAGTGACTTTGTTCGAAACATGCCTCTGTTCACCAAGCAGTGACTGGGTACCCGGTAGGATGAGATGGTAATGTAACTGTTAACCTGTTAGCACCTCAAGACAGCTTGGGTTGTATACAGCCAGTAAGCTGGGAATAGAAATCAAGTGCACACTGATCCTATGAACGGGGTAATGGAGCACCATGAGCATCCACTTGGTGAGTGAGTGAGTATGGTTTTACGCTGCTTTTAGCAATATTCCAGCAATATCACGGCAGGGGGACACCAGAAATGGGCTTTACACATTGTACCCATGTCGGGAATCGAACCCGGGTCTTCGGCGTGACGAGCGAATGCTTTAACCACTAGGCTACCCGACCGCCCCTCCACTTGGTGAATGGAATTTGGCACATAATAAATGGACTTATTATTTTATTATTTTTACTGTCATATGTAACCATACCAAATATTAGCTGGGAATAGAAATCAAGTGCACACTGATCCTATGAACGGGGTAATGGAACACCATGAGCATCCACTTGGTGAGTGGAATTTGGCAAATAATAAATGGACTTATTATATTATTATTTTACCGTCATGTGTTACCATACCAAATATTACAATTATAACATTATTACAATACACACACCAGGCAGTATAATATACTCCTATTTTAATCACATAGCAGGTGAAAACTGCAATCGCTAGTGGAATGTAGAAGCCCATGTGTTCCACCAAGAGGAGATATCATCCATGTTGTTTTATTCAAATTATCAAAAGAACCACTTCTGATTTATACTTGATCCAGCAAGTATTTGTCAAATCCAAGAGCTGAAACCAATAAACATGCCAAACAAACAAAATTCATTCCAGCTTGTGTTGATAGGACTGGAACCCTACTATATTTATTGTATATTTGTTGTTTAATTTTCCACTCAGCAATATTCCATCTATATCATATGAGTGAGTGAGTATGGTTTTACTCAGCTTTTAGCAATATTCCAGCAATATCACGGCCGGGGACACCAGGAATGGGCTTCACACATTGTACCAATGTCGGGAATCGAACCTTATATCATATGAAGGTGGTCTGTAAATAACTGAATTTGAACCAGACAATCCAGTGATCAACATCAGCAGCACTGATCCACGTAATTGGAGGCGATGACATGCATCAACAAAGTCAGCGAGTCTGACCATGCTGACCACCTGATCCCGTAAGTCTCCTCTTATGATAAGCATGGATTGCTGAAGACCAGTTCACAGGGACCCTTCTATCATGCTTATAAGCCGACTTGTGACTAGGACATTCTGGTGGTTTTACTGGTGCTTGTTATCGCTCTGAATATTCATACATATTCACAGCTCTCACAATGCTCACACTGATCCATCATGGATTGTATTCGTTGTACTTCTCATCATGAAATAATTACATTACTTTTGAAGTTAGTGAGGTTTCGACCTCTGCTAATTTTTGGACATCCAATTTTTAGACATGTTAAAAGCTGGCATGACGACAAAACTCATATATGCATCGAGTAATATCAACTTTCTTAGTAGTTGGATCACAAAACATTTGGCCTCAAAATCAATGTAGATGATAAAAACTAAATAAATAACAATTTTCAACAACTACATTAGTACTGCTACTAATATGAGAAAATCAAACTCATTGGGTAACAAGCATTGGATCGTGGGACAACTCAACAGTTGCATTTGTGATTTTAAAGATTCTGACAAATGAAATGACACTGGTCACACCATTTCCTAACGATACTGAAAGATAATTCATTGGAGTTTTTTTGTAAGAATAAAGATTTTTTTATATGTATTATTATTAACCATTGTTAACCCTATTTTGTACTGAACAGCGGTGATAAAATCTTGTGATTTCTAATTTCACCTAGATATAAAACAGACATCCCGAAAATATATTTTTGTTTTTTGGGGTCAGTCTCATAAACAAAATTATGGCCTAATGGAAAACAACATACCGTATTCGACGTAATAAGCGCCCTGCTCTAATAAGCGCCCACAGCGATATTTGCTAATAGATTGGCTAGTGAACAATTCCAATTAGCACCCCTACCGATTGATCAATGTACACAAGACTTATTTATTCGCGTATAATACGCACTCGTTTGTTATATGCACCCTTAATAAAGGGCAATTAAATTCCGAAAAAAGGATCTCTCGTATATAAACATTTCAGGCTGTCAGTATAAACCACGAAATTTATCTTTCGACTCTGTTTTTTTCCACCAAAATAATATTCTAATAAGAGCCCCCTATTTCAAATTTTGAGAGCGCCCTGGGCGCTTATTACGTCGAATACGGTAATTATAACCATTACAATGTCTTAAAGTCATATTTCTCAATTTATGTTTCCATGGTTACCGGTACTATGGTTACAAAAGAGTTTATAACCTTGTTTTCATGTTTCATTTTTTCATTGTTTAACATTTTGTGATATATCAGTTAGAAATGATAGTAGATTGATAATCCTTTTGACAGCTCAAATCGAAATACTGTCATACCATTGGTTGTACATTAAAGACTTTCCACCCATTTTTACAGCACTGTGATGCCAAAGTGATTGTGATTGCAATTCAGACAATTTCAGTTTCTTCTTTATATCTACAGGCTACCAATGTCCAGGAGAAGTACCTTCTGGTACTTATCTAAGATTCAGTTCGTACCCATGGCAGCCAAACTGGGAAAACAAACGTGATATTGTCCAAAATTTAATTATTTTACAGTTCTTTACAGTACAGTTTGTAAATTCTGAGAAATTGGGAAATATTTAATTCAAATTGAGAATTTGTTCTGTCATTTGCTGCAGACAAGGGGCTCATTATCGGACTCTGGTCAGGTCTAGATAAATCCCTTTTTCCAATAGAGGTTTCCACACCATGGAACTACTTTTTGATCTCTGTACATTGTGAGGTAGTTTGAGTCACCATGGTCACGGTCCAAATCAAGAATATTTTAGAAATCTTTCTGTTTAACATGTTAAGGAAAACACAGTGTCTTTGACATGTTAAGATGTAATTGACCAGTAAACATGGTTGGCATAATGAAGAGATAGAACTGTGTCATCCACAAACCCAATTACAATTTGCTCTGACATGTTTGCTTAAACAATATTATTACATGCCAGGAGATCATGAACACAATTTCAAATTGAAGATACTTTTTTCAGCTTGTATGATCATGATGATGAACATGATAAACTTGGGATGGGATGTCTCGTGATGGTCTGATGCTGAGATGTATCCCGAGTGTAATGAACATTACGAACATTGTACACCATTTGACACCATTAACGAGCATAAATCAATTATCAACAATCCAAGCAAAGACATTCCTTAGCACTGAGTCATAGCAAATGATCACGTCCGATATTAAGTCAAATTAAATGGAGTGCATCATAAAGCCAACATTTATTATTACCAGGCTAAGAGAGCTGACTGCTTTGAAACTCTACAACTGTCGCTGAATGGAAACATTTACTGCGCAATTTCCATTCTCAATCCTCCCCTCCACTTCCAATCCTTTTTTTTGGTTTTGTATCATCCTTATGAAGTTTCCCAATGCTAAAATCAATATTCATATTAATCCAAATCAGACCCACTTTGGTAATAAAAAGGCTTTTCCTATTGATTCTGGTGAGATGTTACAAGTCATCATTTGCTTCTCTGGTACTGATAGCAGGAGAGTCTTAGCAGCTTACTAGTAGCCAAAAAGTTGTAGATCGAGAGTAATGCTTTCCAAACTCTGTTCCCTTTTGTTGCAGGATACACATCTCCCATTAAAAAAATGGTAAACCCATGGCGCCACAAAAACCCAAGGCTGAACAAATAGAACATATTTTGATTTATAAAGCATATATCATTTATAGAGGGTATAATACTAGAAGTGTGTTTTGCAGTTAATGTTGGCTATTTTAGATGAAGCAATATATATCTTTTGTCATAACATATGAAATGAATTGGATTAAGAGAGCTATTGGACACATGACAATAAATACCAGAGTACATGCCAAGTGGACACTCCTTGGCAAATTTTGCTGTTGAAATATTCTCAGCATTGAATAATTTTTCAAAGCTATGGGATTTCTTAAACTAAAACCTCTGTCCAGTCGATGGCAAACTCTGTCAAGTCAGTAATGTGTGAAATTGATGTCCTATTAGCAGATTAACGTAATATGTTCTATTTTTCTGTTTCTCTCAGCTTTCAAGTTAATAAATTAGGTTGGATGGTCACTCCAAAATTAAAAAGGACAAATTTTAAAAGAACCAGTTGCTTCTAGATCAAACTGGATCATTCAAAATGTTCAAAGTGTGTTTGAACCAAAGCAAAATGGTCTCCCGAAACAGGCAAGTTAATCAAAGCTATCTAAATTCATCTTAGTAAAACTGAACAGTATTTACAAAAAAATAAAACACAGGACTTGACACATGTTATTTCAGCAAAACTCTAAACACCTGACAGATGTCTGACCGCCCTTCTTCAGTAAATATAGACTTCTCCAAGACATGAACAACAAATAATAAAGTTTTTGAAAATTTATGTCAGCTCCACCTTCTATTTTCCAACAAAACTATCAGAATAACACTCCTAACCATGCTAACAAGGAGTGGTGACAGCTTACTTTAATTTAAAACAGTCTTTGTTTTATTTCTAACATTCAGGACAGGCTCATCCGTAAAATAATAATCTGGCCCGATACAGTCAACCACGTTTATAATATTTTTGTCCCTAAAATTTGCTGTAGTTATGCTGTATACACACTTGTAACAAACTACGGTTATAACATGTATAACAAACTGAATTTAGTGGTCCTTTTGAGTTTGTTATATAATCATAGCTACTTTCTCACACACACATTGAAAACTCTGCCACAAAAATATGTAAAATGGACCCAATGATTACCATTGTTGTACCTTGCTAACGACTATCAGCAGTTGTTATGGTCATTTGGACACAAAGTGGGTGAGGATTGTTTTACGCCGCTTTTAGCAATATTCCAGCAATACCACGGCGGGGTACACTAGAAATGGGCGTCACACATTGCACCCATGTCGGAAATCGAACCGGGTCTTCGGTGTGACAAGCCCACAAGACTACCCGACCGCCCCTGGACACAAGGAAACACATTTGTACATTATTTCATGTTACCATATTTGATGTAATATTAGCGCCCAGGACGCTCTCAAACTTAGAAATAGGGGGCTCTTATTAGAATATTATTTTGGTGAAAAAAAACAGAATTGAAAGAAAATTTTTGTGGTTTATGCTGACGGTCTGAACTGTTTATATACGACAGATATATTTTTCCAGAATTTAATTGCCCATACTCAAGGGTGCATATAACACATAAGTGCGTATTATACACAAATAAATATGTCTTGTGTACATTAATCAATCGGGAGGGATGCACTTGCCAATATATTAGCAAATATCGCCGTGGGCGCTTATTAGAGCGGGGCGCTCATTACGTCGATTACGGTAATCATGTTAATTGTAATCCCATAACATATGTCCATGGTGCCAGTATACATGGTATACATATGATTGGTAAATCAAATTTGTTGGAAATGTACAAGAAAAGCTACCCAAAGACTTAAACTTGGTCTGTGAAGACAAGCATACATTTCAAGATCAGTGCAATCACCATCACGATGTGATCAAAAAGCCTTTTAGTGAAAATTACCAAGGAGCACAATGGAGATCTGAAAATGGCTCAGAATTTCAGGCAAGTGAATGCGTCTGAATAGCATGGCTTAGAATGGCATGGGATAATATCTGTTTACAGTGAAACCAATCGAAGCCAGATTCGTTTTCACTGAAATAATAGTCCAATTTAGACAGCAGTGTGTATTATTCAGGTTTAGGGTGAGCCACCGATCAGCTGATTCGGAAGTCTTAGGTAACTTGTGTTTATTTATGCTATTTTCACAAAGGTAGAAGCCAGGAGCACCAGTCATGTTGTAAACATATAGATGATTGATTTAATCAGCTTATCCGATAGTGCAAGTGAAATGTGCTCGGTGAGTCTGAAACCAATCGAAATCAGGACGAATGTATTACCTTATAAATTGATCTTTTGTCCTAGAGATTAAGCCTAAAATCTTGCATTAAGAAAGTGACTTCAACAGATTTTAATTGCTTGTTATCATGGTAATTTAATCTAAAAATGTCTGACCATGAAAATAGTCTGGTACAAACAGAAAACTGTCTAAGGACAAGTCCATTTTGGACATGTTGCACTGTATAATCATCACCTTGTGTACATTATAAAATCTTAACATTTTAATAATAATAATATAATTAAATTGATAAAATACTAATTCAGTTAACATATTGTCAAGATTATTAGAACAAATTACACCAAGTGATCATGAATCACTCTAAAAGGATACTCTTAATATCTGAGAATACCACGTATGTGAATTAAAGTTCCAATAAAAAATCTTAACATGATTCTTATCTCTAGCATCGTCTTCATGATAGCTTGGGAACAGCCAGGGAACAGGGCACATAAAAACCTTGCACTGATGTGGTATAGTGTCAACATGCATACAGAATATGTTCACACCTTCATGACTGCATACAATATTGTAACTTGACTATTAGGTTTGAAAGTATATTTTATTTAGACATATCACCACCACAAACAAGCCAACAGAACATATGGGTGAGTGAATGTTTATGCATTAATGCCCCCTTCTCAGTATTTCAGTTATATCATGGCACCGTTAGTAAAATTTAATGTAGAAGGACCAGTGTGATGCAGATGTTTATCACTATGGTGACTGAACCGACAACTGGTAACAGTATGGTGCTCACACACCAATGATCATAAACAAGGTGAGTCTGGGACAAGAACACCCACCTATGGATCCTAGCAGTCAAGGTAGCATCCCTGCTGCCAATACATACAGGAGTATCATATTAACTGTTGGTGATTAATTAAAATTAGCAATAACATTTGTGATGTTCATCGTACCCTACATGCCATAGTTTGTACTTACTTTAGATTACAATATACAAACATGACCATGATAAACATTAACAACATTCATCATTATTAATTTCTTATCACTAACACAATATACACTAAAACATCATCATCTGTTATAATGTCATGTCATGAATTCCTCTTTAAAATATCCCCTAATAATCATGTCAGTTGTCCAGTCCAACCTTGTCAAAAGATACATCTGCACAGGGTCATAATTACCAGATAAAATACCTTTTGTTTGCTCAATCCAATAATACCATGACACTATGCCCGTGCAGAGCACAGGTTTGTTGGCAGTTTGTTAACATTATCATTTTGCATAAACTAGTAAACATTGACATGAACTCTTTCATTGTCTGTGAAGAATGTGGATGGACTTACCTGTAAGTACCGGAATTGCACACTGTCATAAAAAGATGATCGATTTCTGATGTGACACTTGACACCTCTGTCTTAGCCGAGACTTTGTTGACACCCATTCAGTCGCAAGTATCACCGTTGCTTGCAAGACAATTCCTTTTCCCTATGAAGGCTAGATGAAGACTATAAGTAAATTACGGTATAATGAACTAATATGCGATGGACATTTAAATAACAAAACTGCGCATGGTTCGTGTTTTATGTTCAACAGGCTTCTCCGTCGGTGTATTGAAAACCGGAAGTAAGGCACATATGGAAAGTAATCAGGAGTGAACACAAAATAATAATAAACAAATACTTCCATTTGAAATTAAAAATAGACGCATATTACAATAATAATGAATTAATGTGTTGCACAACAAAAATGTCCCTATAATTTAATTCCTCAATGAATATGAATTAATCATGCACTCTTTACTGCGAAACTGTCAAGATGGCGCCACCCACGTGTGCACCTTGTTTACAAGATGACAATATATGATCAACCCAGCAGCTAATAAGGCAAGGTAGCGTATCTCCAGTAAGATGCCCCATTATTTCCAATAGCAAATCTGTAGGTCGACTGTCGATAGAATCCTACTCCATGACATTCATTAGGTGTTGTTTATAATCAATCTGATTTGACAGGTTTACGTGACATACATGATACTATTTGTTGTTTTGTGACATATGAGTCGACACACTAAGTTGGCCCACTAATTTAACTAAAGATCAGTGGTCTCTGTACCTGTCTGGTTTGAGCAGTTTTATGGGGGTAGCCGGGCAGTGAATGAGAAATATACAAACACACGCTACGGGTGAGAGACGTTTTATTCCGCCAGTGTCATATATTTATCAACATCCTGAAACATTTCAAAGGGATGATAAGTAATATTAACAATACACATATGCAGTCATCAACATCACAGTAGTACAAACATGTTATTCATATACTAGATGTTAAACTGTACAATAATCTGCTAACTGATGTAAGAACCAAGTAGAATAATTATATATTATATTATCTAAGTGTAAAGAAATTATCAATCTCTTTCAAAATACATACATGAATTTACGAGTGTGACACACTTATGTGTCACACAAATATAAAAACAGACTATACATGTAATCATGTGCCTACCCTGTGGGTGAGACTGGGGTGTCTTAATAAAGCATATACTTTATAACAATGACTAATACAACTATACTATTTACATACACTTAAAAATATTACTCCGGATCCCGTACTGTACAGACTGTATATTATACAGAACTGATCACAAAAGCATTTTAAACATAGCCTATTCTGTGAAACGCATACACTCTTCCTCATACATACAAGAATAGAGAGACAGAAAAGTGATATATATATATTAGTTATTCCCAAAGCTTTCAATTTATAAGTCTTGTTTAACACATGGTTTAAACATATTTATTTTCACAAAAGTGTGAAAATGGATTGGTAAACAAGCGAAGCGCTTATGTTAATACCGCTCCATTTACATAGGACATGTTACAATAAATACACCAATGAAGGTTAGATGAAACAATGAATTGTACATGCAAAGCTAGATTGTATATATAATAAATCTATTTGCAGTTTATATTAAACAATTCATTTAAATGAAAATCTGCCAGTTTTTAATATGAAGTTTTGAATAGAATCTTATATTAGGAATTGCTCTTTCTTAATCAAATACGAATTTACGCAGAGCACTGTTTGTAAACAATAACCATCTTGGTAAAAATACATTTCATTTCGAAGAACATAGTAATTTGTACACTATAAAAAGAAGTGTAATGTATCTTTGGTATGATATCCACAGGAACAAGACTTTGTATCCAAGATATATCTATCATATTGATCTGCATTAACATAGCTGCAGCCAAGCCTGAGGCGACTGAATAATTTGACATAATCTGCTTCCATAATTTAAATCCCAGTGTACCATTATCTCCCTTTACGTGAAGCAAATTCTAAAATTGTGTAACAGTCTCTGCCTCCGTTTTCTGGTAAGACATTTCAAAATTGTGTTGTAGCTGGTATAAATGAATCTGCATAAGCTTTTGTTTTATACTTCACTGTTCGAGGGATTAGTTTTATCCCTTAAGTCATAATTTGTGTTTTCCGAAACTATTAGGAATAAGCCTACAAAGATATTCTGGGGAGAAATGGTTATTCATTTTGTAAAACATTACCAGCTTTGAATTGTATCTGCTCTCTGTTTACCTCATTTACTTAAATAGATTGTATTTGAGAATATGATAATATTAAACACATTTAGTTAAGTTTAGTATTATAGATTTAACATACTGCAACATCTAAATTCAATAACATACAATACAAATATACACAAACATATTAAACTAACCTGATTTTAGATGGTTTTACTTGCCAACATGTCTGTGTAAGAAATGTGTGCAGACTGAGAACATGCACTGAGACAAAGGGTCAACTTTGAGGGTTAGCTTGGCCAATCAGTTGAGCACATCGTGGTTTGGGTTTGTTAAGGCTTACAGCATGGAGGACACAGTAACTACATTTAATCTATCTTAACCAATAGTTAAACATAAAAGTTGAACACTTAAAAGCAGACACTGAAGGTGAATAAAATTAATATGTACAATGTTGTATCTGTCACATTTATATGTCCCTCGGTGAAATGACATCATCATTTATTCTTTACTGTGACCAGATCCAGTAGGGCATCAGAAAGATGTTTTGGCTGGCCCTCAAGCACTCCTATGAGAGAACTGAGATAGTTTGCTCAAGATAAACAGTCTGGTTGAGTAACTGCTGAAAGAGCAAACCCACCACCGCTCATCCTTTTTGTGGTCTCCGCTCTCGAACAGACCTACTTGGTTGAGGATTCGGTGGCACCGGTGCAGCCACAATTTCCTCGTCTGGTGGGACATCCACAGGTGGAACTGGAGGTTCTTCTGTAGGCTGTTCCCGTTGTTCATCTACAGTCTCATCCCTTCCATCAACTTCAGTGTTCTGGTCCTCACTCTCAACATCTTCGGTCGGCTTGTCTTCAGGTGGCCTGTCAGCTGGATAAAGAGCTGACCCTGCAGAGTTTGAATGATGAGTGGTGACTAACACCATATCTTCTCCATCTTCCAGTTCATCTTCATCCTGTGAGACGCCTGTGGTGTCTTCTCTGGTGTCTGGTTTACACACGTCCTTGGTCGAACTTTAGGTTGTGGTTGTGGAGACTTGATTCGTCTTGGTTTAGGCACTGGCGCTGTACGGGGAAGAGAGCCGATAGGAAGCATTAAATTCCTGTGCACGGTTCTTGTCCGTCCGGGTCCATTCTCCTTACCAATGACAAATACTGGTATAGATAGATTTAGTCCAAGATGACATAAATATCTTCTTCCCATCTGTCTGCTAATTTGTGCCGGCCGTCAAAGGCCACCACCTTCACAAGTACTCTGTCTCCTTTCTCAATGACAGCTGCTCTTGCTTTTTGATCGTACAAACTTTTGTTCCTGGACTGGGCTTTCTTAGCTGCAGAAGAAGATGCTATGTCATAAGTTTGGGTGAGACGATCTTTCAAATCATTGATGTAAGAGGTCATTGATTTTGACTTGGCTGAATCCATGTCAAGTCCAAAAGCTATGTCCACCGGGAGAGGTGGATCGGGTCCATACATCAAGAAGAATGGTGCAAAGCCTGTTGATTCATGGCGAGTACAGTTGTATGCGTGTACTAATGGTCCAATATAGGCTTTCCAGTTCTTCTTGCTATCTGGGTCAAGCGTACCAAGCATGTTGCAGAGAGTCCTGTTGAAACGTTCACACATCCCATTCCCCATTGGATGATATGGTGTGGTCCATGATTTGTTGATTTTTTCAGAAGCTCACATAACTCCTGCATGAGATTCCCAGTGAAGTTGGCTCCTTGATCCGATTGGATACGCTTAGGTATCCCATAATGTATAATGAAATTGTTGAAGAAGACTTCAGCAGTTGTCTTGCCATCATGTTCTTGGTAGTGTAGGCCTGGGCATAGCGGGTGAAGTGGTCAGTCACTACTTGAACATGTTGCAGTCCTCCTTTTGATCGCTCCAGGGTGAAAAAGTCCATGCAGACCAGTTCTAGAGGCTGTGAAGTTTCTATACTGACCAGTGGAGCTCTTCCTGTTGGTATTTTACGACGCAGACACAGTACACATTGTTGAACATGAGTCTCTACATCCTTGGGTCATCCCAGGCCAATAAAATCTGTCCTTGATGAGAGACAAGGTTCTGTCTCTCCCTGGATGCCCAACACTGACGTTGAGACTTCGCAATACGGTCAATCTACATCTTGTTGGAAGGACTAACTGTTCATGTTCTTCTCCGTCTGTCTTGATGACTCTATACTTCTTTGGCACGAGGTTCAGACCACATTCCTGGAGTCTTCTGACGTTGAACAGGTTCCTCATAAGTCTTGGAAAAGATTATAAGGTCATCAAGGTAGATGAGGCAGATCTTCAGATGGAGTCACTTGAGACACTGCTCCACAAGTCGCTGGTAAGTTGCTGGGGCATTGGAAAGACCAAATGGCATCCTGTTATATTCTAAGAAACCCAATGGTCCAACAGTAAAGGCAGTTCTTTCCTTATGTCTCTCCTCTATCTCAACCTGATGGTACCTGCTCTTCATATCCAAAACAGAGAAATAGGTCATACCTCCTAAACAGTCTAACAGCTCCTCAATACATGGTAAAGCATAGGAATCTTTGATGGTGCGGTTGTGAAGCTGTCTAAAATTTATACACATCCTTAAAGCTCCATTCTTCTTCCTAGCTAAGACAATTTTGGATGCCCAAGGACAGTGTGAACTTCAATCAAGAAACAATCCACTTCGTAAGTCCAAAGGTCAAATGAGACATCCTTGCCCTGAAAATCTCCACTAAACAATGGCAGCTTAGGGAACTGATGGTACGCTACAGATACAGGCTTAACATCCTGCATCTGTGGTGAGTAGGAGGTCCAGTTGTCTCTTCATTTTCCCTGGTAAGAGGGCCTTGGCGAGAATACATGTCCTTGATTCAGGCTTTAAAATCCTCAGGCATATCAGCCTTCGGTTGCATCCCCAACTTCTTAAAAAGTGTGGCCATGCCTTCCAACTCCTCATCCTTGAACTCGATGGTTAAGGAATGCAGCAGAAGTAGGCAAAGAAAACAAACACAACTGCTCAAAAAGCTGACCATGTGCCAACGAGGTAGAGAGGGAATATCAAAGGGTACCCGGAGGTCAAATGAGGGAAACACCAATCCCGTGATGGGTGCATAGCAAGTACCAAGTGATATAGAGTGTCACACTGACAGATGCATGAAATAAGCAACTTGACTCATGTTGCAATCTTTCTGAAATGCAGGTATGGGAACACAAACAGATTAACCACAGTAGGAAATATCTACTGTACACGTGTGTAGTGAGGTGGATAAGGCCTGTACCGACTACTAGGGCAAACAAAGACAAACAAGTGGAATGTCGGAACTAGTTCAGACAACTAATACACAAGCTAAGCTGAAAGGCAATCCCTCCCAACATATCACACGGGAAGACAAAGTGTAATTATATACTCACACAAGAAAGAGTGAGTGAGTTTGGTTTAAGGCCGGTTTAAGGTCGGTTTTAACAGTAATCTGTTATATCATGGCGTACAAAAGAAAGAAGCACATCACAAGTGTACACAGGATAAGGTGTACATATACTTGAATGTACTACTAGGCATACGGCAAATCCCAAGTTGAAAATACAATACCTACAAAGTGTATTTGCAAACCAAGGAAGTAACTAAATTCTAAATCTACAGACAACACAGAGGGAGTGGAAGGGGATGTTAGTAACATAATGTGAAATGTTCAAAGAAAGTGCAAAAGTCTGTCGTCATAGAGTCAGTAAATTTAGACATGTTTAGCTTATGTTTAATTTATGCAATTAAATTTTATTAATTATTTTATAAACCTTTTATTTTATTAAAGAAGGGCAGAAAGTAGAAATGTAATCAAGCCATTTACATACACACATACACACTGAGTACCGTTGTATAAGTAAACTAACTAAAAACTAATGGTAAACAAAATCAAACCTATACAAAAATAAACTAAACTAAACTTAACAAAACTAATCAGAACTAAACTTAACAAAACTTAACTTGACTAAACAGAACTTGACTAAACAGAACTAAACTAAACTAATCAAAACCAAACAGAACTAATCTAAACTAAACTAATCTAAACTAATCTAAACTAATCTAAACTAATCTAATCTAATCTAAACACAAAAGAACCTGTAGCTATGTAGACAATGTTGGTACCAACAGGAAAATGAGAAGTAGCTGACAAAGAAGTCTACTGTAATACAAAACTTAGTACATGAAAAAATACTAACTATGAGATGTAAGCAAAGTCACAGTTCACAGAACTAAACTGAACTGGTGCCAGATACAAAGTAAATTGAAAGTCAAATGCTAGCTAGCAATGAACTAATACATGATAGGGACTCACATGATCAGAATGTCCATGAATTGAATTGAATGTTCAAGCTGAAGTAGCAATATCCAATACTGGAAAAGTCACAATAAACACACCAATGTCACGCGACAGTGTCCAAGGTCACACAAAAGTCACTTCAAGGAAACAATCTATAGCGGATGTTGCTTCCATGACGGCTATAGTCCTGACTGGGGGCTCCATTTGTAGCAGGGCAGTGTATGAGAAATATACAAACACATGCTACGGGTGAGAGACGTTTTATTCCGCCAATGGATGTTTCATATATTTATCTACACCCTGAAACATATTAAAGGAATGATAAGTAATATTAACAATATACATAATGCAGTCATCAACATCACTGTAGTACAAACCGTTTTACATTACAAACAGATGTTATTCTTATACTAGTTATTATACTGTACAATAATCTGCTAACTGATGCAAGAACCAAGTAGAATAATTATCCATATATTATATTATCTAAGTGTCAAGAGATTATAAATCTCTTTCAAAATACATACATATACAGGTTACATGAATTCACAAGTGTGACACACTTATTTAATTTATTTAATTTTTATTTGCTAACCTTTTATTTGATAAAACAAGGACAGAAAGTAGAAATGTAATCAAGCTATTTTCATAAACACATACACACTGAGTACCGTTATATAAGTAAACTAACTTAAAACTAATGGTAAACTAAATCTAAACTATACAAAAATAAACTAAGCTAAACTTAACAAAACCAAACAGAACTAAACTAAACTAAGCTAAACTTAACAGAACTAAACTAAACTAAGCTAAACTTAACAAAACCAAACAGAACTAAACTAAGCTAAACTTAACAAAACCAAACAGAACTAAACCAAACTAAACTAAACTAAACTCATCACAAAAGAACCTGTAGCTACGTAGACAATGTTGGTACCAACAGGAAAATGAGAAGTAGCTGACAAAGAAGTCTACTGTAATACAAAACTTAGTACAAAATATGGGATGTAAGCAAAGTCACAGTTTACAGAACTTAACTGAACTGGCGCCAGATACAAAGTAAATTGAAAGTCAAATGCTAGCTAGCAATGAACTAATACATGATGGGGACTCACATGATCAGAATGTCCATGAATTGAATTGAATGTTCAAGCTGAAGTAGCAATATCCAATACTGGAAATAGGTCACAATAAACACACCAATGTCACGCGACAGTGTCCAAGGTCACACAAAAGTCACTTCAAGGAAACCATCTATAGTGGATGTTGCTTCCATGACGGCTATAGTCCTGACTGGGGGCTCCATTTGTAGCAGGGCAGTGTATGTGAAATATACAAACACATGCTACGGGTGAGAGACATTTGATTCCACCAATGGACGTTTCATATATTTATCTACACCCTGAAACATATTAAAGGAATGATAAGTAATATTAACAATATACATAATGCAGTCATCAACATCACTGTAGTACAAACCGTTTTACATTACAAACAGATGTTATTCATATACAAGTTGTTATACTGTACAATAATCTGCTAACTGATGTAAGAACCAAGTAGAATAATTATCCATATATTATATTATCTAAGTGTCAAGAGATTATAAATCTCTTTCAAAATACATACATATACGGGTTACATGAAATTACGAGTGACACACTTATGTGTCACAAATATAAAAACAGAGTATACAAGTAATCATCTGCCTACCCTGTGGGTGAGACTGGGGTGTCTTCCCGACCACAGTGCCGCAACTTGTTATTCTGTATATCTGAATAAAACATGTACTTTATAACAATGACTAATACAACTATACTATTTACATACACTTTAAAATATTACTCCGGATCCTGTATAGTACAGACTGTATATTATACAGAACTGATCACAAAAGCATTTAAAACATAGCCTATTCTGTAAAACAACACATACACTCTTCCTCATATATACAAGAATAGAGACACAGAAAAGTGATATATATTAGTTATTCCCAAAGCTTACAATTTATGAGTCTTGTTTACCACATTTACTTAAATAGATTGTAACTGAGAATATGATAATATTAAACACTTTTAGTTAAGTTTAGTATTATAGGTTTAATATACTGCAACATTTAAATGCAATAACATGCAATACAACTATACACAAACATATTAAACTAACCTGATTTTAGATGGTTTTACTTGCCAACATGTCTGTGTAAGAAATGTGTGCAGACTGAGAACATGCACTGAGACAAAGGGTCAGCTTTGAGGGTTAGCTTGGCCAATCAGTTGAGCACGTCATGGCTTGGGTTTGTTAACATGGTTAAGGCTTACAACATGGAGGACACATTAACTACATGTAATCTATCTTAACCAATAATTAAACATAAAAGTTGAACACTTAAAAGCAGATACTGAAGGTGAATAAAATGAATATGTACAATGTTGTATCTGTCACATTTATATTACATATCATCATCTTAACTATGTTCGAAATGATTAGGTAGTTTGAGGTAGGCATACAGCAGTCAACACATGTACACAACAAATTACATGCGTCTTAGAACTTAGCTTAAGATTGTTAAATAGATACATTGTTATTATTGATTATTATTTTATTGTACGATAAACAACAACCACGAGTCGTTTATTTCCTGATATGAGATATCAACATTATATCATGATTATGTGCACATGGTGCATTTTAAGAATGTTTATAAAATGTACATGCTTTAAAAATATTTACCCTTATTTTAATACTGATGACTCCCTGAATACAATCTGATAATTTTGAACAAGCACATTTTATGAACATGGGGCTTAAGTTTGGTATGTCCCAGATATTCTCACTATTTACACATTGATTATCTGTACCTCCCCATTCTCCCAATACCGATTGTCATATTTCTCCCACTTTTTGATGCAATCGTCCAGCCATAACATTTATCTGTTTTTTCCAGCTACATCTTAGTAGACATTTTCTTCTAAAAAATAATATCAAGTTGTCGCGTATGTTCGAAGCTCCAGAAAAGAAGTCATGATAGAACAATGTTTTATCGTGAAAAAAACCCTGCTTTGTTTTTCATTGTTCTTTGCGATTTATCGCATAGCTATCTTATATATCCTCATAAAACCTTTCATATGGCCCTGCAAGACCATGCGTTTACTTTGCTAATTTTCTATTTAACCAATAAGCATCACATGTTTATTTAGTGTGGTTTTCGATTAATGTGTTGTTTATTGAAAGTTGATTGATGGGTCTGAATGAATACACCCCAAACCCCATTTATTACACCCTTTAAAACAACTAAGGTAATGGCTGACCAACCTACAGTACCTAGTCCTATGTCTACTACTCCTCATGCTCATAATGTATTCAGTGTTCCTGTTTACCGGTAAATACCAGTTTTTTACTGGTAAAATTAGGCTTCAACCGGTAATTCATGTGACTGCCAGGCCCTGTGGACCGGCAAATAAAGTACTTATGAATCTTCGTTGTTGAACAAAACATCGGGGATATTCATATAAGTTGTAAGTACATTTTCCTAACAAAGTCAGCTTGTCTGTTACCATCAGGGTTTCCCCTTGTCTATTTCTAGGTTAAATTATCCAGTTGCAGCGACTTTGTCTCGAAATATTGAAAAATAAAGAGAAAATTGTGACTGAAGTTTGTGTGAATGACATACAGATCTGACGAAGTTACTTCAGAGATGACATATTTGCACTGAACATGAAGTTGAAAGAAGTAAAACCAAAAAAATTTCATACGTTTTTTTATTTGTTGAAAGTTGGGACTGGCAAAAATTAGGGGGACTGGTAATTTTTAGAGTTGACAGTCCACAAGGACTGGCAGTTTCAAAAGCCAGCGTGTACACTGTGTATATCCTTAGACAGCTTGATTCATCTTTTGTCTACAGTGCAGTTTGCATACAACATGGTTAGTTGTCAGTACAGTTTGCCTCATGCTACCCTCACACCTTAACTACATAAGTATAAATCATTATATATTTTATATCTCACTGGGGGCACGGGTGGCCAAGTCGTTTAAAACGCCGCGATTCGGTGTGCAGAGTTGCATTCCTTGGACACACCAGAAACCTATGTTTCTAGGTTTGTCAGCACCATACCCGTGCTCGTGGGTTTCACCAAAGTGGTAAATGTCTGAGACCTGCATCACTTCGAGCTTTCCTCCCACATGAAGCTGAAACGCCACGATATAACTGGAATACTGTTAAAACGGCGTTAATCCAAACTCACTCTCACTCACTCACTCACTCACTCACTCACTCACTCACTCACTCACTCACTCACTCACTCACTCACTCACTCACTCATAGCTCACAACACATTTGGAAAGTGATTACAGTGCTGTTTTAAGAAATGAGATGTCTACATACCACACAAAAGCCTACTGCTGTATGTTTGTCTAGGGACTGGTGTCTGGTTCAATTATAGATTAATTGTGTATATATATCCAAAGAATGTGTTGGTCTCTTTATAAAATTATTTTCCTTGCAGTATAGCTTGCATTAGCCACAAGCAGCCAAGCAGCAAATCTGAATAACTATGTTAAAATACCTTATGCATCAGAAATTTACTGTTGCAATACAACAGCAACTGTTGGTTATATATCCTCCTGTAAGACTATCTTACATTTTGTTTTGCCTTAATTCATCAGTATTATGATAAAGTTTAAGTTGCACAGCATTGAAAGTGGTAGGACAGGTGATAATGTTTTCTTATTTGGCGACAGAACCACTTAGAGTTACGGCGTGTAAAGGGAGGTAATTCATCCTCATCATCATCAGCCTCACTTTGACACTGCATCAAACTTTATAGTAAAAAGGAGCATCATTATCGTTACGTTAGGCAGATTTCAACAAACTGGTTGGAAAAAGAGGTGGTCACTTTTGTTATGATAAGCGTAGGTATATTATTTGCTGTGTATAATAGATTACATTACAGATATTTTGTCATAGGATATTTATTGTCACTGACATTTGTCTTCAGTAAATTATGTTCACTACTTGATGTTTCTCGTCCTGTTATTGTATATTTTTTCTAATATGAGCTTTTTGGCTTGCAGGCATCATGGCGACACTACAATCCAAGGGAGAGAATCCTGGCACAGTAGATACTGAGGCCCTGTGTGCATCTCTCCTGCCTGTGAATAATTCCAAGGGCTATCTTATGTCCCTCAAAGAGGTAAGAGAAGGGGGAAATTACCCTTTATGTATAAGTAATTTGATTGGATGGCTATTTTTAGTGTCGTGTCACTCAGGACAAAGCTATTGTGGCAAATGGATCCAGTGTGTTCATCCCAGTAAAATGGAGATATGATACACTGGATACGAGGATGGTCATCCGTTGAATCCTTGTTCCTATGTTATGTAGGTTATGCCTCATGATTATCCAAGGGACATGATTTGTTTTGAAGAGTTGCTTCCCTTAGGAATGCCAGAATCCTATGAATGTGGGCTTAAATACCAGATACACCCTGATTGTGGTTCTAGATTTGTAAACACCATACCTTTGCTGTGTTTCATCAGAGTTCTATACATATGAGACATGCAGCACTTTGTGATTTCCTCCCTTGTTGATGTTAGTTCATTATAATAGTTATTCCATTATAGTTCGTTATAAGCATATATACAGCATATAAACAGCAAATGGCCGGGACAAAAAAATAACTTTGTTTTTAATGTGTTCGTTATAAACATAGTTTACTGTACTTGACTGTTCAAAGCATTGTCAAACCCAACTCACTGATGCATATGTTCTCTTCAGAATGTTTTGTTCATAACTTTTCAGGTTTTGAAGACATTTAAAGAAAATGTTGCACTCCTTGAAAGGGAAGAAATTGTGAAGACACTGGTTGAAGTGTATTTTGAATGCGGACCAAAGTTTTCAGCCAAGAGAATTCTTGCAAGGTAAACCAATGATGAATAGGTGTCATGATCTTCATTCTTGCTGATGGGAGTGTACACCTCAAGGCCGAAGGTCGAGTTGTGTACAGGAACCTCCAGCATGAACAGGGTCAGTTGTGACGTGACAAGCGTGTAACGTCACGTCAAACAATATGACGTCATGATATCCAAATAGGCCGGCCAACTGACTTGTATGACGATAACTGACCAATCAGATAGCTAGATTCTTTAATGAGAAATTAGTAACTTCATGCCTGTGTTTATGGAAATGATTTTGTGGTATACAAATAACTATATTCTATTGATTTCAATAAAATGACTTACCATAACTGTATAGGGAAAATATCCTCAATTAAAAGTGGTCTAGAAACGATCACATTACTTTCTGCAGAAATGCATATTGACTGAAACTAGCTCTAGAGGCCATAGAATTTAGCAGTTTTTCAAATAAGTCAGGAATGTCAAAGGATCCTGGTTATGACCCTTGTGACAAAAGTTGAAACATTTATGAGATCCCTTGTTTCAACCGAGTGTGTGAAATAGTCTAAACATAAAGCTGTCAGGTGGACATGCAAGACTTAGAGGTTACTAGTCAGTTTCAAAATTGAGTGTGCTGCAGTTTATTTTCTAGAAATTTGATTCTGTGTAGGCATCAATGTGTGCAAATCATGAGTCAATTATTATGAGGGGGGGGTAACTCTGATCTTGCCACCTTGCAACCTCGATTCGATTCGATTTGATTTTTTTATGGTCGTATCGATCTACAGAAGTGGGAGAACTTTTGTGTTTTCATTTTAAAGAGGTGTGCATGAAAAGTCGCCATTAAAATTTCAGGAGGCAGTCAGGCTTGGGACATTTCAGAATGTTTATCCCAACCATAATGTTGCTAGCAGGCAGCCATTTTGCACACTGATTCCGCCACTACAGGAACAAACCCCAAGGATTCCAGGCACACCTTAATTTCCAACACTGCTTAGCCAATTAGATTTTCTTCTTCCAATGCATATCTTTGATAACATTCTTGACATCAAGGAAATATGCTTGTTTCTTTGTTCGATAAATAATGTGAACTGTCTTTGAGGTCAATTACTGTTTTTTAAGGACCCTTATTTTTTTTAACAGCTTCCTGCAGGGTCTGCCTCCTGAGGTGGGAGACCGCTACCAGATTGAGCTGCAGATTCAACTACAGTCCCGAATTGATACCTGCCTCAAACTCCTCACAGATTCTAATGCTGTCAGGAGCTTAGTGGAAGAGATAAACTCTCTGATGGAGAACTTCAGACTAGGTGAGCAAATCTTACTGTTACTTGTGATGTTATACAAACTGTTTGAAAGAGGAGGTGCAGTTGATTGGGGGTCCAATACGGTATACATCTTGTGCAGAAGACCAGGGCTTGATATGACAGTATGCGACTGTGAGAGGGTCCTGATGGGGGGTGTCACATGTCAGTAGTCATTAAGATTTGGGGTCTTTAGTCAGTTTGAAAAAACGTGTGGACTAGCTATCAAGTTAAATCTAAAATATGAAGTCATCTCTATGCATTGGGACAGCTGGTTCTGCTTTGTTCTCTTACTGCAAATCATGTTTTGCAAATTCCAAACACTAACTGGTTTTGTTGTGTCATTAGATCTTATTATATACAACATTGAGAAGACTTTAGCATGAATACGTTAGAAAGTGAAGTTTTAATTTACGCTATGCTATTTTTTATGGACATATCACATTAATCATTTACAATATAAATTGGACTCAGCTTATGTTTACTATAGATTTTTAAAATTGTTTTTCACTAAATAGTATAGCTAATCAGGACCCTCATTTAAGCTTATCCTTACAGTCCCAAATTGTGATATTGCTGCAAATTGCATTGGTTTAAAACCATGCATGCACCAATATTGTTAACTGCAATTGTCTCAACTTCCAGTTTTCTGTATCAATAGAACCATGTTACAATTGACAAGATTATTTTATTTTTTTTCAGGAGAAGCATGTTTGAAAGAAACGAGGATGGAAGGTGAGGGCGATCTGCTGCTGATTTAGCTCACTGATAATAAACAATTCTTATAAGTGTATAATCCTTATAGGGGCGGTCGGGTAGCCTAGTGCTTAAAACGTTCGCTCGTCACGCCAAAGACCTGGGTTCGAATCCAGACATGGATACAATGTGTAAAGGCCATTTCTGGTGTCCGCCGCCGTGATATTGCTGGAATATTGCTAAAAGCGTCATAAAACCAAACTCACTCACTCACTATAATCCTTATAACTCCCTGAAGCCTTTCTAAGGGAGATAATCTTTTACCACACCTCAATGCTAGACAGATACATTTTTAATGTGAAGATACGTTTGATTGACCTAATATTAAATTTGTGTTTTTAAAATAACTTTTAACAATGACAACGTTATTTATTTTCAGCCTTGAACTTCCTATCTCATGCTTTGCCGTGTTTTGTGGATGCTTCTCTGTAAGTACTGTCAACATTTCTGGTTCAAGAAGTGAGTTAGTTAAATTTTAAGGGGTGTAATCGGTGTCAGCAATATTCCAGCCATATCACGACTGGTGACTCAAAGAATGGGCATTACCGTAAATCTTGTAATTAATGTGAGTGCGAATTAAATGCGAAAAATGCAAGTGGTCAATGTTTCCATTAATTAAGCTTTGCATTTATGTCTCCAAAATGACTATCAACAATAAGATGCCCTCACTGCACACTTTGGATAGCGGAAATAAATAAACACAAACACACTTTATTGAACAGCAGTTGTAACAAGTATATAAAAATGTCATTCAAAGAATAGGAATTACACAATGGGCATCCGGTGAGTTATCACTGCTGGCGTCAAGAGTTCTACCCACTTGTGTCAAACTAGTTGCATTGATACTGCGTCACATTTTTGGCTAGGGATCGGCAGTCGTATTAATTTTGAGACGCATTAATTTCAAGATTTACAATGTCTTTTATGCAAAGGCCTTTTGGGGCCCCCTAGGGCATGGCAGGTTAGAATAGTCCCAGCAACTTATGCTGGTCATAAAAGGCAACCAAATGGATTAGGTCACCAGGAATTGATTGTATGTCATCGTACCTGATGGCGTGTATCATTGCTCGCAATATCTTTCACTGGATCGTCTGGCCCAGACTCGTTTATTTACAGGTCACCGTCATGTAGCTGGTATGTTGCTGAGTGTGGCTTAAAACAACATGCAAACAAACAAAAGGTTCAATATATGGGGGTTCCAGGGCAGAATAGGTCCCTAGAGCCTCCTGCTTGTTTGTAAGGGCCAACTGATGGAGATCAGGTGGTAACTTTGTGTGAGCTGGCTGATTGTGTGTCCTGGTGCCTTGAAGGCAGGTTGTGCTCATTATCATGTAGTGACAAGGTCGGGGTTTAGCCTAGTAGTTAAGGTGTTCAGTCATCACACCAAAGTCCTGGGTTCAAAGCCCGCAGTAGGTGTTACAATGAAGACAAGTTGGGGGTTTAGCCTAGTAGTTAAGGTGTTCAGTTATCACACCAAAGTCCTGGGTTCAAAGCCTGTCATGTGTATAATATGATTCCCATTTTGGTTCCCTACTGTGATACTCCTGGATATTGTCACAACTACAGCAGTGGATAACCCTACTCACTCACTATAGTGAAGACAGACACGCAGACCCTCTGAAATATGCTTGAAATGTTCAAATATTTTAAGAAATGGTAGATGAATAATTGTAAACATTATTATTCAAAAGAAAACATATTATATATTTTTTCTTGTATGAGGAACTTGTGTTTAAAGTTAAAGGGACACGTTTAGATAACAGAAGTTTTGATTGCACTGTATAGCGTGAATAATGCAGTAGGTCAATGTTGAGACTACTAAACTTTTTTGCAGCCAAAAGTCCTCCCCAGTGGAAAGAAACAAAACAATGCATCACTGTCTGGCCACCATCAAAACTGCCAATCGCCTGATTCAGAAGTGTTCAGTGGAGGCTTCTGTTGATCCCTGTCCTGGTGACACAGTGCAGGGCGTGGCTGACAGGTTTCTACAGGGAGGCCTCCAGATTCTACACCAGGGTCAGTGATAGTATAAGGACACAGTGGACTAGTTGTCTAAAGCATCGCAGTTTGCTATGTAAAGTGGCATCCTTTTGACACCAGAATCCTATAATTCAGGGTCTGCTGTTCAGGCATTTCTGCACATATCAAAAGCAATGTTTTTTTATTTGTCACCATCTTCCCAAGGCAAGGGAGTTAACTGACTGTAAAAGTCCAGTTTCCACCCTTGCCAAACTTGACTGGAATTTCTGGTCTCAATCAAAGCACCACAAGTGGCTATTACGAGTTATGTCCTTTCTATGTTCCTCCTATTGACCAATCAGATTTCACCTCTCATATCACTTGTATTTGCTTCAATCAAAATGGCGGCGCCCAGATAAGACGATCTGATCGATAATCAAAATCTATTTTGTGACAAACGAGTCGTAATTCGCGAAGTGCATCATATCACGTGAGCACTTTGAAAGGATTTGGAAAAAATCTGTTGATGGCAAGTTGGCGGTGCACATGCTTTGCAAATCCTGCAATCGATCAAAATCTGCATGGCAGTTTACAAACCAGATGTCAATTTCTTTACACAATTTGGAATGGACTATGCATAGGCGCGTTAGTCCAGCCAATATAACTCCATAAACTGGACTTTTATAGTCCCTTTGCCTTGGGAAGATGTTTTTTCACCTACTGTGAACTTGCTCTTTCACATTCCCTTGTAAACCTAGTTGTACTATGGCATCTCCACTGAAACCACAGAGCCTGTGAAGCTAAAACTTTCCATTGACGTTCAAAGTGAGGGCAACTATAGGGAAAATGACTTGAAAATGATGTATGGAAAGTTGTAGTTCTGATACAGTTGTTTTATATTTCAGATGACTTTTTGACCGACTGCCGCTGTGGTGTTGGAATGGTCATGGTTCTGGTGTTAAAGTTGTCGCTGGGGCAACGCCATATTCATCTTGTAAGTTAATATTGTGTAAATCCTGTGACATTCATGTTTGAGATTTCCGAGTTTGAATTGGTCTTTAGCAACCCATGTCTGTCGACTGACAGGATCGGGTGGTGAGGCTCGCTGACTTGGTAGGAGCATGTCATTGTATCCCAATTGTGTATATTGATGCTAGTGATGTAAATCACTGGATTGTCTGGTCCAGAATCAATTATTTACAGACTGTTGTCATATAGCTGTAATATTGCTGAGTGTGGCGTTAAACAACAAACAAGCAAACAAACTAATGGATACACTCTGAACAATGAATTAGCCATTAGGTCATACAAATTTGAGATTTATAATTTTAAGAATTAATGTTCGACTATGAGGCAAAGAATGGAAATTATTTTTGTAAATTTCAATTTTGTTGTTGATCTTCTAAAGTATCACAGAAATGGAAGTCATCTTCTAATGAATTGGGGACGGTCAGGTAACCTACTAGATAAAGCGTTCGCTCGTCACGCAGAAGACCCGGGTTGGATACCAGACATGGATACAATGTTTGAAGCTCATGTCCATCGCTGTGGTATTGCTGGAATATTGCTATAAGTGACATAAAACTATACTCACTCACTCACTCACTCACTCACTCACTCACTCACTCACTCACTCACTCACTCACTCACTCACTCACTCACTCACTCACTCACTCACTCACTCACTCACATGAATGATATTTACACAATATTCCTCGTTGCAGCTCCTGCAATCCATATTCAAGACAGGTGTGACAAACCAAGAGCAGATAACTCCGATCACAGCACCCAAGCTGTCAGTTGACCTGGGTGTAATTCACAGCCTGTCCCTGACGTCCACTCTCTGCCTGCATTTTGGACTCCTGGCCATGGTGGACGCTGCTAATGCAGTCCTTCCACTGGACAATGAGGGATGGATACTGACCAGTGTGTTCCTGGACAAGCTCATGGCTTTGGCGCCAAGGTAGGATCTGAACCTGTAGGCCGAGGTAGGAGGGGTTATGATGCCATTCTGGATAAATGGGGTAAGAATGACTGGCAACTTTCACTTTCATGAGGCCGTTCTGATATGAGTGTAAGGATGACTGGCAACTTTCACTTTCATGAGGCCGTTCTGATATTAGGGTAAGAATGACTGGCAACTTTCACTTTCATGAGGCCGTTCTGATATTAGGGTAAGGATGACTGGCAACTTTTGCTTTCATGAGGCCGTTCTGATATTAGGGTAAGGATGACTGGCAACTTTCACTTTCATGAGGCTGTTCTGATATTAGGGTAAGGATGACTGGCAACTTTCACTTTCATGAGGCCGTTCTGATATTAGGATAAGAATGACTGGCAACTTTCACTTTCATGAGGCCGTTCTGATATTAGGGTAAGGATGACTGGCAACTTTCACTTTCATGAGGCCGTTCTGATATTAGGATAAGGATGACTGGCAACTTTCACTTTCATGAGGCCGTTCTGATATTAGGGTAAGGATGACTGGCAACTTTCACTTTCATGAGGCCGTTCTGATATTAGGGTAAGGAGACTGGCAACTTTCACTTTCATGAGGCCATTCTGATATTAGGGTAAAGATGACTGGGTACTTTCTATTTCATGAGGCCATTCTGATATTAGGGTAAGGATGACTGGCAACTTTCACTTTCATGAGGCCATTATGGTGTTGTAGCATGAGTGACATGGTTCTCATCTTTTATAAATCCATTCTTATGTTGGGGTATGGGTGGCCCGGTACAATTTCATGATGTCGTTCTTATGTTAGGGCATGGATGCTTCAGTTCAAATATTTTAGGATGCCATTCTGATATGGATGGGACAGTGGTCTAATGTGCATTAGTTGTGTCCCTAAGCCACGCTGGATCCACTGATGATGGGTTCTTATTCAGCATTAATCCCCCACTAGACATGCTGGATCAGTGTCAGCCTCAGACCAGTGCTCTCACCAAGTGGACCCGTGCAGATCCGGGATAGAATAGGTCTTCAGCAACCCATGCTTGCTGTAAAAGGCCACTATGCTTGTCGTAAGAGGCGACCAACAGGATCGGGTGGTCAGTCTCGCTGACTTGGTTGACGCATGTCATGGTATCCCAGTTGTGTGGATCGATGCTCATGATGTCATTCACTGGATTGCCTGGTCCAGATTTATTCATTTACAGACCGCCTTCATATAGCAGGAATATTGCTGAGGGGGCATTAAACAACAAACAAACAAAGAAATGTCACCAAGTGGTTAACCTACATCCTTCAGGATTACCTCCGACATTAGGTGATACACTGTTATCCTATTGTTTTTCAAAACTAACTCACTCACTCACTCACCAGTATATCAAATAACCAGATTGTGTCACAGTGTTGATACCATTGTTGTAGTGGTGGATAGAAACTATGAAATTATCTGAAAGGCATGATCAGGCAATAAGAGTTTTAATATATGTTTGCCAATGATGTTATAAAGAGTGATGTGATGGAACCCAAAGTAGGGATAGGGGAATGGAGGGGGAAGGGAGGACATCTGGACAGTGACTGTTACCATAGTTACTGGTTATTTTCAGGTGTGAGGACACAGGCAGCAAGGTGCTCCTGGCCAAAGCTGTTACACTGTGGACTACCAGAACAAGGTAGGTGGGCATTGAAGTGTCGGGTATCAAACATAGTGACTGACTTATACTGAAGGCCAATGATTGACTAATGATTGATCATAATCTTTGACTTCTTTCTATGTATAATCTAGAATGAAGTAAGAAATTTATCACAGAACAATGTCATGAATCTTACTCAAGCTGCAAGGACAAAACAAGATGGATCTTTAGAAGTTTGTGATGTATTAACTGCAGCATGAAACTATTGATGCCTTATCAGTTAAAGTATGTCAGCTATATTCCTGGAGGGGTAAGGTGCCTTCTGGAGAGATTTGGTTGAAGAGGTTTGGAATGTGCAGATCAAGCTAAATGGTGTTGATTACCGTTTTGGCTGTAATAAGCGCCCTGGGGACTTATATAATTGACGAAAGGGGGACGCTTATTAAGACCATACACAACAAGTTAAATCTGTTTTCAGCATTAGAGCAGAGAGAACAACCCGAGTTCAAATGTCAGAACTAAAACATTTTAAATAATTCTTATAAGGCAATTATATGCCCCTTCCACGCTGCTGTTTTCTGTATTAATGTCTGAAATTATACACAAGAAAATATGGACTGTCATGCAGATGTCTTTGTAGGGCCAGATTGTGCTAAAAGTTGGTCAGGGGTTGCCTATTGGTGCAGAGCGCTTAATACGGTGAATACGGTACAATGTGTATATATCAGAGCATCAGCTGCAGCTCTGTGTGTAAACTTACATACTTTTCATTTTTGGAAACTAAGTGCAGGGTTTATGATCCTGTTGGATTGTGTAATTTAGGTACATTTCGAACAGTCATAGTACAGTAAACTACGTTTATAACGAACCAGCTTTTAACAAACTGACTGATATAACAAACTTATTTTTTAGTCCCGGCCATATGCTGTCTATATGCTGTATATATCCTTATAACGAACTACGGTTATTATGAACTAAAATTACTGGTCCTTTTGAGTTTGTTATAACCGGAGTTTACTGTATTCAGAATACCGGGTAGTGTTGGTTAGGCTGATGTCTTTAGTCATGAATTGTGAAATATGACTTTTATGATCCAAGGTGATCAGTAAATATGTGTTTAATATGATAGCACCATATTAGAGAGTGGCGTGTGCCCAGGAGATCTCACAGAGTGTCTGAGAGGAGATGGTCATGTGATCAGCGGTGTTCTTGGATATGTGTGGACAACGTGGGATGATCAGTTGGACGTGAGTAGTAAACAAGTATACAGGGAAACTGGTGTCAGCATCATTCTGAAACTGTGACATTCCAGGATTTAGCTGCCCAAAGTGCTAATGTGTCAGTAGTCAGGTGTTCAAATATCAAAATGTCCTACTTGCCCAAGGTCAAATAAACTTACAATTTTTACTTGCAAATCTTAATCAGAGAAAAGAAGAAAACAATTATTCCATACCCATATGTTTTTCTGGAAAATTGCGAATCTGGGCAGTTTCCGTGAAAATGTTATCGTCTAGATTAATAGGATTTCACTGAACTAGATTAATGTACAAAATGTATTTTTGTGATTAGTCATATCTCATTCACCATGTTAACCTTTATTCGTTTTTTTCTTTGAAAAGGCATTGAGGCACAATGCGAGGATGACATTTGAAAACTGCCTCAAGATTCACCTGCTGGCCGCACAGTCAGGTAAAACCATCCTGGGAGTAGCAAAAACAGGAACTCGCTTTGATATGATTTTATCAAGTGAAATTTTGTAGTGGAGACAAATGTGAAAACCATGTGTAGTAATAATAGAGGAAGGTACGTAAGCTTGGTTGTAGATTAAGTGGGAGGCAAAGTTGGTGACATAAGAGGGGGAAACAGGCTGAGGACGGAAAACAACGAGGTATTAAGGAGTACAGAAAGAAGTTAATATGTAACGCAGCATAAAAACATTTAGCCAGATATTGCTAAATGCCATTAATGTGGATGTATCTGTACATAAATGTTTCAAGTCTTTGATATGCATTTAGAAGTTGGTAGTTCATTGAGACTTTACATTCTGAGTCATAGCAGCAACTGTATGAAGGTGGTCCTTCTCAAACATGTCATATCGTTTAAGTCAATGCTTTGACATTACTGATGCTTAGTCATGAGTCTCACCAGTAACATGAGAATCTCAAAAAACTCCAAATGTTGTTTATGTATGTGCTTCATGTATAAATTGGGTACAAAGTGTGAAGCCCATTTCTGGTGTCCCTAGCCGTGATATTGCTGGAATATTGCTAAAAACAGTGTAAAACCATACTCACTCACTCACATCATACCAAAAGACGTTAAAATATAGTACTTGTTGTTCCCTGTCTGGCTACTCGGCATTAAGGGGCTAAAACAAGGACTGGTCGGCTCAGAGTCTTAGTAGGTATTCATGTTAAACTGTGGTATGGTAGCTGAGTGGGCTAGATAGTCTGGACACGTACAAGCAGCCACACACACACATGCATGCACGTCAGTAAATAAGTGCAATAATCTTGAACGCGACATTAAACGCTTTTTCACCTCACTTCATGTATAAATAATAAATATAGTTTGATGTGTTTTGTTGGTCGTTTCAAAACAAAATATATGGGTTCAACTTCTGTGTTCTGTGTTCTTTCAACATGAAGTTTCGAATCAACTTCACTTGCTGAATTTGCAAGAGTAGCCTCAAAACATGTGATTGATCTGTGCAAGCAGACAACTGACAAAGTGATAGATCTATGTCAACTGACAAAGATCATAAATATGATTTCTGTAATTGTGATGACTTTGTCCTAACAGACCCCCAACAGGACAAGTTTGTCTGCCAGTCCACCCAGAAGCTGCTGGGGGTCACCTGGAACAACAAGGGCAAGTATGGCTGTCTTGGAGCTGCAGTCGGCCATATTGGATGTTCCACCCTGCTGGGGATGAACCCGGGGATAGCAGCAGAGTTACTGTCTCAGCTGGAGGAACAATCCCTGGCATGCTATGTAAGGGAAAGATGTTGTATTTTGATACTCTATGTTTGATGTGGGTGAATAGTAAAAACTAATCTAAATTTTCCGCTGTTTGTTTGAAGAAAAATGGCAGTTGGTTAGCTTGTTGGTGAAAACAATCGCTCATGACGCTGAAGGCACGTGTTTGCCAATTTATGATTTGTCTGTAAGTTTTCAAATCTGTCTGCAGCATACAAAGTTTAAAGTAAGTTTATGTTGCAGGCCAGTGACCTTTACGAGAAGTTGTTTAAGACCAGTCATGCTGAGTTAGTCGTGAAGGAATCCACCAATCACGACACAGGGTTGAGCACGTGGCTGTCTACGTGGGTGGATCCTGTCATCCACACTCTCTGTCAGGACAACAAGAGACTTAAGCTCCATGTCATTGAGGTATGTCCCAGTAACTTCATGATGCAATGTATGATACACAATCAGCCAGGGCACACATTGTAACCACCTGATTTTCATTCTCGTTTGGGAATCATGGGGTACTGGTGACCAGGATCACCCTTATATGTTACAATACCCGTGAAGATTCCGGGGTAGAATAGGTCTTCAGCAACCCATACTTGCCGTAAAAGGGGACTATGCTTGTTGTAAAAGGCGAATAACAGGATCGGGTGGTCAGGCTCGCTGACTTGGTTGATACATGTCATCGATCCCAATTGCGTGGATCGATGCTCATAATGTCAATCACTGGATTGTCTGGTCCAGACTCGATTATTTTTATTATCCCCCGCCGCGCGAAAGCGCGAAGCGGGGGATATAGTATTCACGACCGTCCGTACGTACGTCTGTACGTCCGTCCGTACGTCCCACCTGTTTGTTGCCGCGATATCTCAAGAACTAAACACTGGATTGTCTTCATATTTGGAACTATGGTGTATATACAGACTCCGCAGACACCAGTCGGTTTTGGTGACCTTGATCCCATTTTCAAGGTCACAGCAGACAAATCTGCTTTTAGAGTTGGAAAACGGTGTTGCCGCGATATCTCAAGAACTAAACACTGGACTGTCTTCATATTTGGAACTATGGTGTATATACAGACTCCGCAGACACCAGTCGGTTTTGGTGACCTTGATCCCATTTTCAAGGTCACAGCAGGCAAATCTGCTTTTGGAGTTGGAAAACGGTGTTGCCGCGATATCTCAAGAACCAAACACTGGATTGTCTTCATATTTGGAACTATGGTGTATATACAGACACCGCAGACACCAGTCGGATTTGGTGACCTTGACCCCATTTTCAAGGTCACAGCAGGTAAATCTGCTTTTGGAGTTAGAAAACAGTGTTGCTGCGATATCTCAAGAACTAATCGCTGGATTGTCTTCATATTTGGAACTATAGTGTATATACAGACACCGCATACACCTGTCAGATTTGGTGACCTTGACCCCATTTTCAAGGTCACAGCAGGCAAATCTGTTTTTGGAGTTGGAAAACGGTGTTGCCACAATATCTCAAGAACTAATCGCTGGATTGTCTTCATATTTGGTACTATGGTGTACAGGCGGGGGATATTTCGTCACTCTGTGACAAATACTTGTTTTAGCTGAAATATTGCTGAGTGCGACGTTAAACAACAAACAAACAAACAAAATTATATGTTACAATAAAAACTATATTCCTCTGCTCAACATATGCTCAGTTTGTAGATTTACATACCTTTAGGGTTAAGTTCTACTGAATAACTTTGGCACAAAAAAATAATATTTTGCCAATTTAGATATTTGTTTATGAACAGAATGTGATGTTTCATCAGTGTGTTTCCTTCTGTTACCCAGTATGTGTTGCCCCGGCTGTTGAAGTACAGCAGGGAGTCTCTCAACTACATGATCAGCACGCTGTCCAGCACAGGTGGGCCTCGTCTGTCATACAGACCCTGAAACAAATTTATCTTAGTGGACAAGTCTAGATTGCTGCAGTATCTGAAAATGAAGAGAGTCGCTGAACTCCTTTTTATTATATTTTTATTACGATAATTTAACAACTGCTCGCCAGACAGACACTTTATCCACTAACCCATGGAGGCGGTCCTAACACCAAGGATGTGATATGTTGAGTGATTCAAACTACGGTAACAATTGTGGCCCATTTGGACCTGGACAACTACCAGACATTGTCTGTGCATCCTCTGGTTGGGGGCCCTTGGGTTCCAGAGCCACTCCATTTTTCAGATTTGCAATGAGATGGTCTAGATTGTGAGGAGCTACCACAGGCTCTTATGTCAGTGCTTAAATATGTCTAGAGTAAATATATCACGAGTGTCAGAGCTGCCAGATGTTGGTGCACATGACGTCCATGGTCATCCCATAGATGTTCAATGGGTTTGAGGTCATGACCATGAGCAGCCAAGCCCTTTGACAGACAAGTGTGTGGGCAGATGGTATCCTGTTTGGAGTTCAAACTGGCAACCAATCCGGCTCATAAAGGGTGCCATGAATGATAAACTGGACTGTGAACCTCTGTGAGTTGAGCTGCAAGATGGATGATGTCTGTCCTATTGCTGTGGGTGATGCCATCCCACTTCATCACTGAGTCACCACCATGTCAGTTGTTCTGTGCTCTTTGGTACACTTGTTTGTAGCGCTTATGAGCACATCTCCAAGCATGGTGCCGGCCCTGTGTAAAGCCAAGAAGGAACCTAGACGTGTCACTTAACATGGTGTGACGGCAATGACAAAAACACCTGTCGCGGTATTATAATGTCTACCACAACGTAAAATTTTCACATCACCTGTTAACCCATGTAAAGTCTGGTGAATGAGCATTTATCAAAATAGAATTCATCTTCCCGAGGAAAGAGAGTTAACTGACTTTAAAAGTCCAGTGTCAAATGCAAGTAATATGAGAAGTGGAATCTGATTGGTCAATAGTGGGGACACAAAAGGGACATAACTTGTAAAAGCCCCTGGTGAAGCCCAGGAATTCCAGCCTTGTTTGGCAAGGGGGAAACTGGACTTTTATAGTCAGTTGACTCCTTTGCCTTGGGAACATGAGTAGAATGGAGATGTAATCCACTTGGACAGTCAATAATTTACCTGCTTCAGACTGTTACGTAGATAGGACTGATCAGGTAGAGCACATAGTCAAAGTACAAATGTATTAATAAGCTGTTAAATTTTTATAACTGGTGTGTGTGTGCTGTAGATGGGCAGTCGAGAGGGCAGCTTGGTGCCCTGGTGATGTGCATCCGGAGAGCCCGAGCCCTGGGGCTTCTCAACTCCCCCAGAACGCCCTCTACAGGAAAGGGAGATAATCCGGAGATGTGGTACGGCCTTGTTAGTGCTGATGTCCTCAGATACGCTCTTACCTGTGCTGATGAACAGGTTGGAATCTTACTTTTCCTTTTATAGAATTTCTTGATTGGTTATGAATATCACATGTTATAAGCTCATCTTGTTATGACATACCCGGCAGGGATTCCGGGTTGGAATAGGTTCCCAGCAACCCATGTTGGTTGTAAGAGGTGACCAAATAGATTGGCTGGTCAGGCTCTGTGACTTTATTGATTGTGTGTCATTGTACACTGATGGTGTGGATCATTGCTAACAATATCGATCACGAGATTGAATGGTTCCAGACTCGATTAATTACAAGCCTCCATCATATAGCTGGAATATTGCTGAGTGTATGTACAATCAACCTCTACTGGCATGTTTAAGTTATGTGATGTGGCAAAGTATAAAGAATAAAAATGGTGAAGCATGAAATGGTTAAACCAAACTTGCATTTATTCAGTAATCCTAATGTATATGGATAGCACTAAATGTGATTCATGACTTTATTGAAACTGTGACTGCATTTCTTTCGTGAAGATTCGATTGGATGCTTTTGCCCTGTTATGTGAAAACTTGAAGATGACAGAGCCAATCACTGAGCTGGAACTGTCTTTGCTGCGATACTTCCTGCCTCTCAACCTTAACAACCAATCACCAGCCTTCAGGCAGTATCTGCTGGCTTACCTGCACAAGGTCAGTTAGTTCAAGGGTGTAAGATTGTGATAGTGTTAAGAAACATATTAGATGTGTTAGATGTGCCTGCTATCAGCCAGTAATTTTCAAGGTAATCGGGGGGCACAGGTGGCCCAGTCATCTAAGGCCCTGCGATTTGCTGTGCAGAGTTGCGTCCCTTGGGCACGCCAGAAACCTATGATTGTGGGTTCGAATCCCGGTTTGCCCCGATTATGTTTCTAGGTTTGTCAGCACCATACCCGTGCTCGTGGGTTCCACCGAAGTGGTAAACGTCTAAGACCAGCATCACTTCGGGCTTTCCTCCTACATTAAGCTGACAGGCCGTGATATAACTGGAATACTGTTAAAAGCGGCGTTAAACCCAACTCACTCACTCACTCAAGGTAATCTAGCCAGTCTAGTCAAATGTCAAATGTTTCAGCATACTTCAGAAAGTGGAAGTGTGCACCACTGCAACCCCTTCTGTATCTGTATATTTAATACCAAAATTGTGCATAAATTTCACAAGAAGCCAAATTTTGTTTCCAATGGGCCAACTTTTTGTTTCCAATAGGCCAAATTGTGTTTCCAATAGGCCAAATTTTGTTTCCAATAGGCCAAATTTTGTTTTCAACAGGCCAAATTTTGTTTTCAATAGACCAAATTTGGTTTCCAATAGGCCAAATTTTGTTTCCAATAGGCAGATCTTGATGAGAGGTTCAGCCACATTTTGAAGGAAAGGTTATATTCTTCGTTTTGAAGAGGTGAGCTGTATTTGACATTTGGTTGGTAAAAGTTGAATGATTGTTAGTGTCACATGGTATTTGTTCCAGTTGTTAGCGAGACTGAAGGAGAGTGGTGCCACACTCACCCGTCTGGCAGGCCGGAACAAACAGACATCTGAGTCCCACGCAGCTGCAGGAACACTGGAGTCTTACACGGTGAGGCAGCCCTTTCTGTTGTAGACTCATATTTGTGCCCTGAAACCAGAGAAGTGTGAAACCTTGCATCTTTTCGGCCATGATCACCATGGATTGGGTCCCAGTCGCTGAATGAGATACAAGTTTACTTTACAGTATGTTTTCTTTCTGGTTTGAATACTCCTCATACCGAAATTTTCGAAGCCTTGACACTGACTGGCTGATCAGAAAGTTAACTTGATCTGATGTTCCAAGCTCTCATGGAGGTGTTACCAGATCTTCACGCAGAGAGGCATATGTCAGAGTGAAAGATCTGGTTTTAATGAGGTTGTTGGTCCCCAACACTGACACTGTGGCCTCTGTGTTGTAGTCCTTCCTCCGCTGGCTACAGTCGCACCTGTTCAGGAACCTCTATCCAGGCTCAGCCTTTGCGAGGCGGTTGACCAGTCTGGCCGGGCTCGTCCTCATCATAGAGGTCTTCCCTTATAAAGGTGAGTCTGTCTGTCTGTCTGTCTGTCTGTCTGTCTGTCTGATGATAACATTCCTCAAAGTTTTATTAATTCAAAACTTAAAGTTTGACATGATTCATTTTCCTGAAGCAAGGCTGTTAACTGACAGTAAAAATCCAAACCACCCTTGTAAACTAGGCTGTTATATTTTGGCTGGACTAATTTCGGTCCATTGCAGGATTTGCAAAGCATCTGTACTGCCAACTGGGCATTGACAGATAGGATTTTTATCAATGTTTCATTACAATATAGCTTTTGATAATAGATCAGATCTTCTTGACCGCGTGCTTCCATATTTTTTAAGCAAATGCAGGGGATATGAGAGGTGGAATCTGATTGGTCAACAGGAGGGTCACTGAGAGTCACTATGATCTGAGAGCCACTGCTACTAGATATGACAGGCACATGCACTTGTGCATGTAGGATCATGTGGAGAAGAAGGAATTATAGGGAAACCATTCATCATGTCTGTTCTTATAGTCCTCATCAGCAAGTTTTTACATGATTTCTTCCTGTGTCCAGATGGTAAGGAGCTGTACCAGTTCTCATCTCTGGTTGATGCCAGTCATATCAACACCTTAATGGAATGCCTCACTGACACGTTCGAGGAAAACAAAGTTGCTGCAGTACGGATTATGACGTTTTGTTTCAAGCATGGCAGTAGTATGCATGTAAGTAATATTGTTATCTCTGCTCTACACACAGGTAACCTCCTCTGGTCTTGCATGTGATCTCATCTGTACCTTCATATTATTGCTTCTAATTTTAAAAAATCCTCACATGTTATCCCCAAAGGACACAAGTATACTGCAAAATTGCTTTTCTAAGGGACCAACCATTGAATATTCAGGGGGGCCTGGCATTTTTATTTTTCGTTCACTATTTCAAAACATGTATTTTTTTTCTGTGAAAAGAGGAACAGAACAATCCAACATGTCCAGTGTAAACAATTTATCAGGTACAAACAATTTATCAGGTAAAATTTACCTGGGAAGATCTGGGTTAGAATTGGGTCTTCAACAACCCATTCTTGTCGTAAGAGGCGACTAACGGGATCGAGTGGTCAGGCTCGCTGACTTGGTTGATGCATGTCATCGTATCCCAAATGTCTGGATCAATGCTCATGACGTCAATCTCAGGACTGTCTGGTCCAGATTAAATCATTTACTAATGGCCATCATATGGCTTGAGTGCAGCGTTAAACAATGAACAAACAAATCGGGTAAACCCCACCCCAAAACACACACAAAATATCAGATGGTTGGTCCCAGCTCCTTCCCCCCATCCTTTCCACACTCACGCACTGACTCACACACACTCGTGAATGTTGTACAGACGAAGTCCCAGCTGGGGAGCCTGTTCTCTGCTGCAATGGAGCTGTCGTGGAGCACAAAGCCTCATGACTGTACGACTGGATCCCACATCTTCCAGGTCCTGCTGCAGCAACCAGCTGTAGTAGAGGTCATGAAGGCATATGTCCTTGACCTCAAAATACTGTCAGCACCGGACAGTGACCAGACAACATATTGCTGCCCTGAGCTGATGTTGCTGACGATTTTGTTGCTGTCTCTGAGGGATCAAACCGCTGTTGCCAGGAAAAGTTTGATAGTTGCTGCTGCAAATCGGCCTATGTATCCCACAATGCATTGTATACGCCACATCCTGTCTGATGTGGATTTGAGGTAAGTTTATAATAGCTTTGCTTATCTCAGATGCATGTAATTACTGAAGAGAATTTTGGATCTGGTGAAATGAAATCCTAGCAAGATTCATCAGGTAATTTTTACAACATCGTGCTCCTGGGAGATCAAGATTTGCTTGAAGTGCCTATAAAATCTCCAGATTTTCTTATTTGAAGTTTTGTATTCCAGTTCAAATAAAGAAATTACTGACTACAATAACCGCATTGAGACTGCCCCATGTTCACACAGAACACATCACATTCGTTAGAGGTGGCACGGGTGGCCCAGGCGTCTAAGGCGCTGCGATTCACTGTGCAGAGCTGCATCCATGGGCACGCCAGAAACCTATGATTGTGGGTTCGAATCCCGGTTCGCCCTGATTATGTTTCTAGGTTTGTCAGCACCATACCCGTGCTCGTTGGTTTCACCGAAGTGGTAAGAGACCTGCATCACTTCGGGCTTTCCTCCCACATTAAGCTGACAGGCCGTGATATAACTGGAATACTGTTAAAAGCGGCGTTAAACCCAACTCACTCACTCACATTCGTTAGACTAGAAATAGACATGATACATGTATCATGAAAACTGCCAAATGCACTCTGCGACCTTACTGCAAGTGTATTGGAAATTTGTGATTGTTTTATTCTGTATTTTTTTCATTTTTTCTCCTTGGAACAGAAATATTCCAGACAACATTCTTCCTCATTGGAGACATTTCATGGAAGAATTGATGGAGGCTTGTCTTGGTTTGGCTAGAGTTGTCTCCCCTGTTGTACAGGACTCCTCACCAGAGGGCAATGTGCCAACTGAGGCCATCATGGGTAAGGATCTACATGCTAGATGCTGTGTATACCTCTATACTATTAACATTAGTTGTAGGGCGATAAAGATCATGTGTAGCCTGTGTGTTCATTGCTAGGAGTGGCAGCCTGTGAGCTTGTCATATTTAAATGCTGGAATGGGCAGGATCCGATGTGGCATGTTAAATGGAATTGTAGCTTAGACCAGCATTAGAAAGTCTCTGTTTAGGCGCACATGCAATCGTTTTCATCCAGGATTAAGTACGATTCATTCGTTTTGTGAGATTTCTTAGGTTACATAGTCGCATGATAATGTACATTATTGCTAAAATATGTAAAATAGTATACCATCCAAAGTTAGTTAAAAAATGCATGAAATGAATGAAAACCTCCTGATATAAGTTATAATCCAAGATCCTTCTCTAAAGAGGACGTCACGCCGAAGACCTGGGTTCGATTCCCGACATAGGTACAACGTGTGAAGCCCATTTCTGGTGTCCCCCGCCGTGATATTGCTGGAATGTTGCTAAAAAGCGGTGTAAAACCATACTCACTCACTCACTCTAAAGAGAAAATTGTTGATCCCTGATAGTGCTTGGTCTGCCATATAGTTGTGTTGGAAGTTAGAAAGTTGTATGAAGGCGGGACAGATACAAGCTTCTGACATACACAACTTAAAAAAATATTTCAATAAAGTGGCCAACTGATTGGTCTTGCACCATTTTCAAGAAATCTAAGTTAGAAGATCAGGTCAGTATTGATGATGAGGGTTGTATATTTACAGGTCCTGGCCTGAATGTTGACGCTGTTGTGCAGTCGGAGGAGGAGAAGAAGCTGCTGCTGGAGGCTGCGGAGAGTGAGAAGATGGTGACGTTGATGCCAGAGTATCTTGTGGTGTGCTGCTGGCGTAGCATCAAAGAGGTCTCTCTCATCCTGGGCCAAATCTGTCTCGAGGCAACAGTTGGCAACAGTGGTTTCCTCAGCAGTCAGCAGGTATCAAATATACACATATGTTATCTGGTTGAGATTGGACTTGAAGCAACAAGCACAGACTTTGGTCCAAGCCTGAAAAGGAAGAATTGAAAAGTCGTTGTTTTTCATGTTTATTCAATTATAATTGTTTATGAACAGTTCCACATAGTGTTACTGTGTCCAACTGCTACAGTGGCCCTTTGTTGCCTTGTGTTGCCATGTGATGCCCTGTGATGCCCTGTGTTGCCCTGTGATGCCCTGTGATGCCCTGTGTTGCCCTATGATGCCCTGTAACGTCCTGTGTTGCCTTGTTATGCCCTGTAATGCCTTGTGTTGCCTTGTGATGCCCTGTGTTGCCCTGTGTTGCCCTGTGATGCCCTGTGATGCCCTGTAACGCCATGTGTTGCCTTGATATGCCCTGTAATGCCTTGTGTTGCCTTGTGATGCCCTGTGTTGCCCTGTGTTGCCCTGTGATGCCCTGTGTTGCCTTGTGTTGCCCTGTGATGCCCTGTGTTGCCCTGTGTTGCCTTGTTATGCCCTGTAATGCCTTGTGTTGCCTTGTGTTGCCCTGTGATGCCCTGTGATGCCCTGTGATGCCCTGTAACGCCATGTGTTGCCTTGATATGCCCTGTAATGCCTTGTGTTGCCTTGTGATGCCCTGTGTTGCCCTGTGTTGCCCTGTGATGCCCTGTGTTGCCTTGTGTTGCCCTGTGATGCCCTGTGTTGCCCTGTGTTGCCTTGTTATGCCCTGTAATGCCTTGAGTTGCCTTGTGTTGCCCTGTGATGCCCTGTGTTGCCCTGTAACGCCATGTGTTGCCTTGTTATGCCCTGTAATGCCTTGTGAGGCCCTGTGAGGCCCTGTGTTGCCCTGTAATGCCCTGTGATGCCCTGTGATGCCTTGTGATGCCCTGTAATGCCTTGTGTTGCCTTGTGATGCCCTGTGATGCCCTGTGATGCCCTGCGATGCTCTGTGTTACCCTGCGATGCCCTGTGTTGCCCTGTGATGCCCTGTGTTGCCCTGTAATGCCCTGTGTTGCCCTGTGATGCCCTGTAACGTCCTGTGTTGCCTTGTGATGCTCCTTGATGCCCTGTGATGCCCTGTGTTGCCCTGTGATGCCCTGTGAGGCCCTGTGTTGCCCTGTAACGCCATGTGTTGCCTTGTTATGCCCTGTAATGCCTTGTGTTGCCTTGTGATGCCCTGTGTTGCCCTGTGATGCCCTGTGATGCCCTGTGTTGCCCTGTGATGCCCTGTCATGCCATGTGTTGCCTTGTTATGCCCTGTAATGCCTTGTGTTGCCTTGTGATGCCCTGTGATGCCCTTTGAGGCCCTGTGAGGCCCTGTGATGCCCTGTAACGCCATGTGTTGCCTTGTTATGCCCTGTAATGCCTTGTGTTGGCTTGTGATGCCCTGTGTTGCCCTGTGTTGCCCTGTGATGCCCTGTGTTGCCCTGTGAGGCCCTGTAATGCCATGTGTTGCGTTGTTATGCCCTGTAATGCCTTGTGTTGCCTTGTGAGGCCCTGTAATGCCCTGCGATGCTCTGTGTTGGCTTGTGAGGCCCTGTGTTGTCCTGTAATGCCCTGTGTTGCCCTGTTATGCCCTGTAACGTCCTGTGTTGCCTTGTGATGCTCCTTGATGCCCCTTGATGCCCTGTGATGCCCTGTGTTACAGATCCTAGCTCTAGGCAGCTACTTCACCACACAGCTGTTGGAGTCGAAGCACAGGGGAGCCTTTGAGTTGGCCTATGCCGGATTTGTCAAGATGTGTGAAATGTTGTGGAGGTTGGTACATTGTAGCCATTGTCCTTGGACCCCATGGGCATTTTGGGTTAGAATAGGTCCCCAGAAAACTATCCTGGTTGTAAGAGTTGAAGAAATGGATTGGTTTGCTCTGTGACTTGGTTGATTATTTAGAGTCAGCCATCATATAGGTTGAATATTGCTGAGTGCAATACAGAGAGGATGTTATCTGTGTTGATGTGGTACTATGAGTGTATTAAACATAGTATGACATGAACACTCATATAATGTTCTATTTATTACCGAAGAAGATGTCTACATACAGAGATGAATTTTTCGTGTTTACCTATAAGGACAGCAAGTCGCTACAGCAGCGGAAGCACAATTTGTCGAATGACGTCAACAATGCCGTCCGGATGACGGAAACAATACTCTGTTGACCCTAGGGCACATATGATTTTTATGATCCTCGATATGTTTGCCCTCGTAGATAATAAAACAAATAAATGTTGTTCTTGGCCCTCCACAAAGTGATCTTAGCAATGTACAGTGTAACCTCATTAGTCTGGACCCTGTTTTTCTGTGTAAAGCAATAGATAAGTAAGTCACGTTTCTCTAACTGGTATTTGTTAATCTGACAAAGTGATCAGGCTGATTTCACTGGCAACAGTACCATCCAGATAAACAGGGTTTCACTGTATAAAGTATCACAACCCTCACACTGTAACATAATCAATATATAGTTGCACTGTGATTACCTTGAGACGAGACCCTGCATGAGTGCAGCTTGTTTCGTGCTTTGGTAATGCTACAGAACATTGAACTCGACTAACTACATGATGTACCTAGAACTTGAACACTTCCTTATTAAACTGGCCTTGTTCTATAAAACCAGTGTAGGCCCATTCTAGTAGAAGCAGCCATATAGATGTGCATGCATGTCCCTATTAAAGTGCAATAATCTTGAATGTGACGTTAAATTCCACTACACTACACATATAAAGAACACTTTTGTGGGTAAAATATTTGGTTGTTTTATGGCAGGTTGTCACACATTTTGTAGAGCTCACCTTTCTTCAATGTTTGATGTCTGTGTTTTCACTCCAGGGATCCAAGTGTGGATCTCCATGGTCTGCCGAGTAAGTGGTTGGAGGAGGTCATGGCTGACATCATCAGTGACGACCCTGACTCCCGGCTCTGTGCAACTCGGCGCAGTGCTGGCGTGCCCTTCTACGTACAGGTCAGTGGGAGCTCGTCATGCTGAAGACCCGGGTTCGATTCCCGACATGGGTACTATGTGTGAAGCCCATTCCTGGTGTCCCCCGCCGTGATATTGCTGGAATATTGCTAAAAGCGGCGTAAAACCATACTCACTCACTCACTCACTGAAATAAATATATCCAATCCAGCCCATGCAAGTCTATATTGTTTGGCAAGTCTAGATTACTGCAGTATCTGAAAATGAAGAAAGTCTCTGGGCTCTTTTTTATTATATTTTATGACTATAAGTTAAAAACTGTTTTGTTTTTTTAAAAATGTTCATTTCAGAGACTGGATGTTAGTCTAATCATGTGCATATTTAATTGAATCATGATACCACGTTTATCGGATTTGTTTATCTCATCAATAAAACTTTCCTTGGTATGATAGTCATTTTCAATGTGACTGTTAAATCTTATCAACAGTTCGTGCACTGCCAGAAATGTGTAACATGTTGCATAATCTCACAACAACAATATTCATGTGTGATTAACAATAAGCAGGACTTAGAACCTTTTTATGCATTATTCATTGCAGTTTATGTACGTGTGATGACTGCATTCGATCAGTAAAGAAATATATGTACTCAACACCGATCAGTTATTTCCATTTTCTTCATGTTATTTCTTACATATTCCGTGTACAAAGTTGACTGTAGCAATAACTTTATTTTGGGTGAAACTATGAGCAGATGCGCTTATTTCTCTCCGTGGAATAAAATTCATTTGATTTCTGTTATAATGCAATGATGGGGAATCAAAACAGTGGAAATAGAACTTTCCTGTCGACTTACTGTACCAGTCATCGCCATCATCTTAACAGCATGTGCCACATAGTCACGTGCACCACTTCAGTTATAAAAATTACATTTTTTTATACCTCGGGTATCGCACTCAATTTTTTTATTCATCAAATTGGATAAGAAATGCTATTATCAATTTGTTGTCTGCAAACTGACAAAAAACAACATTCCCCCAATTTGATCTACACATTCTTATCCTTAACACTATGTACTATGGATTTCGAGATATATATATAGGTTTTTTAGTTTTGGAAATATAGCTCAAATAAGTTTTCAGAATTGTATTCAGAAAGAAAGCAATGACAGAACTGAAAGTGCATCATAGTGCTGTTTGATTTATATTTTTGCATGAATTAGTCATGTGACACTGCCTGTGTGTTTTTTCAAAAGTTGTTTTTGAGCAAGGTGATTGTGGTGGTTCTGTTTAATTTTTCCTCACAAGAGTCTATTTTGTTCTTCATTTTCGGATAAATATTTCTCACTTCTAATTAAAACGAATAAAAGTAAAATTAGATGCAATCACATGTGCGCTATAACCATGATAACGGGGAATTGGCAATAATTGGTCCTTGGTGATAATTGGTCGCTAGCCAGTATGCAAGTTGAAATGGTTACATTGGGTGATTACGCTGAATGTTGTCATAGTATTGGGTTATACCATGGTAGGACACATGTCCAGTGAAGTATGAAGATATACATACATGTGACTTCCTTGTGTAACAGGCCCTCGTGACAACTGAGCCCACGTCGACAGGTAGAGTGTGTTTCAAGTCGGCCATGACACGTCTGCTCATGCTGGCTCTCACACAGAGCAGCAGGACACAGATGAACAACGCACAGGTACTGCATCTTCTTTCTGCCGCCCTGCTAACAGAAAACAATAATTACTTAATGTGAAATTTGTGACCTTTGACTTTGCTGTGAGTGAGAATTTAAGTCACATCTGATTGAGTCAATCTGAAAAAATTAATCTGAAAATGGGCAGAAATAATTTTTGCTCTTTTGCTCAATTCTTTTCTTACCCAAGTAATTGTGTTTTAGAATTAGTGCAGGATATCTGGAAACAAATTTGTTTGTCTGTTTGCCAGGTTCACTCTCTAAACATCCTGCGGGCATTGTTCCGGGACACAAGGCTAGGGGAAGATGTTGTTCCCTACATAGCAGACGGGCTCAAGGCGGCCATCTTAGGATTCAAGTCACAAGTTTGGGCGGTAAATTTTAATGGCTTAATATTTGAAACATTCTTTCCTCATTTCAGAAGTAAATGCTGGATGAGAGTTATGAATGGTTCTGGCTCACCTTCACTAGTGGACAATCAAGTCGATTGTCTCCGGAGAAACTTTTTTGATTGAGCCGGTTTTCAACCTTTACCTGTATGTGGACGTGTCAGTACAGGGTTGGGGAGCTCACCTCGACTTGGAGGTAGCTTCAGGGCTATTGTCAACAGAAGAGAAGCTCCTCCATATAAATCAGTTGGAGTTCGAGGCAGTGACCTGGGCTATAACCCACTCAGCCACCTCGTCGTGGAGGTAGCTTCAGAACTATTGTCAACAGAAGAGAAGATCCTCCATATAAATCAGTTAGAGTTCAAGGCAATAACCCACTCAGCCACCTCGACTTGGAGGTAGCTTCAGGGCTATTGTCAACAGAAGAGAAGCTCCCCCATATAAATCAGTTGGAGTTCGAGGCAGTGTCCTGGGCTATAACCCACTCGGCCACCTCGACGTGGAGGTAGCTTCAGAACTATTGTCAACAGAAGAGAAGATCCTCCATATAAATCAGTTGGAGTTCGAGGCAGTGATCTGGACTATAACCCACTCAGCCACCTCGACTTGGAGGTAGCTTCAGGGCTATTGTCAACAGAAGAGAAGCTCCTCCATATAAATCAGTTGGAGTTCGAGGCAGTGTCCTGGGCTATAACCCACTCGGCCACCTTGACTGACAAACCAGTTTCTGATGACCAGAATGGACAACTCGACAGTGACCTTCTACGTAAATCTCCAAGGGACGACCAAGTCACCTCATCTCACAGACAGCCTCAATCTAAAGATAAAGGCAAGACATACCTGGAATTTCAAACGTGCTAGGTGATGCCCTATCCACGCCATGCTTCATCAAGAAGCATTCCAGCTGGCCAGGAGGTTGCCCATCAGTGGACCTATATGCTACTAGATTCGAACAATCAAATAAGGACCTTCTTCTCCAGGGATATTCCAGACCCTCTAGCTTTGGCCAACAAAGCACTGGCAATACCATTGGAAGGACTTCACGCTTATGCGTAATTCCCCCTGCCAGCACTGTCACATCAGTCCTACCGAAAGTAAGACACACAAAATTACTTATACTGCTTTTGGTCGCACCTTACTGGCCGGCAAGAACCTGGTTTCCAGACCTCATCACCCTAGCGGAGAATCCGGTACTACAACTTCCAAATTGGTCAAACTTACTTCTTCATCCTCACTCAAGACAGCTTCATCCAAACCCAAACATCTGAGAGTTTTGGTATGGACCATATCACAAACAGTATATGTGTTTTGACCGTAAGGGTAAGCAAAATGAGTGAGTGACGAGTGTACCTGCTTGATCACGTGCTTCTGGTGCTGCTGCGTGGCTGAGGGTTGTGTTCGGGTGAGATGTCTTTCTCTGTTCTTGCGGACACAGCACAGGAGTTTCCACTACCTTTTCGGAATGAGATGAGATAAAATAATGAGTATGAGTAAGGATAAGTATAATGATATTTTTAAACTAAAAAAGACATATTTGTTGCAGGTTCGTAACTCGTCGACCCTGCTACTGAGTGCATTAATGACGAGGATATTTGGTGTTAAGAGAAGCAAGGATGAGAGTGCCATCTCCAAGAAGAACTGGTATGGAAGCCTGGATGTAGCTGGACAGTTTTTTATATGTTTCATCATATTAGGGAGCAGTTGAAATGTGTGACCTCAGATAAAACTCAGTTTCTGAAGTTTTGGGTGGTGGTTGATGTTAACAGGACCCATAGTCCTCATCATCTTTTCAATAAATCTGACCACTGACATGATGTCAAAAAAGATAAGGGGAGGTAATCTGCCTCCAAGGGAAAGGATGCAGATCTTGCACAGATTGTCGGCATATGATCTGTCAGAAGAATTCAATGCAACAGCATTTGCTATAGAGTCCACACTGCCAATAAGGGTTACCTGACAAGATATTATGAACTCTTTAAAAGTGTTATTTATTTACCTTTGTCTTGTATAAAATATGAATAATGAATAATAAGTTTATTTATGATGCACTGAACTCCCAATGCCTAGTATCTGCTCAAACGTCTACAAAATAGTATTTACATTATGTACAAATAGTAGAGAAGTGAGTAGTGATTGTGCTATGGAACAGAAAGGTCTTTAACTTGAATATGAAGGAGGTCGGTGTTGGTAAGAGACGAATATCATGAGGCAGAGACTTCCACAGAAGTGGAGCAATACAGCTGGAACAACAGCAGCTGGAACAAGAGCAGCTGTTACAAGAGCAGCTGTAGGATCTAGTTGATGTCGTGGTGTTGATTAAGATTGGCAGGTATCAATGATCTTGCAGGGGTGTGCCCTGATACTATATCTCACAGATAGTCAGGGCACATTTGATGATTACACCAATAGGTGAGTGTGAGAGTCTAATATTCTCACAGTCCAATTCTGCTTGTTTCGTAACAGATTAGTGTGAACATGAAGTCCTATTATAAGTGTAGCCGTAAGAGTGTAATCTTCCATGTACAAGGCAGACTCCTTCATGGTTCAGCACATTCCTGGGTCAAGAAGGAGTTCTGTTTACATGTCCTTGCAATTTTTACAGTATAAAGTCACAATCAATGAACGGTTTTATGGACCAATAAAGTGATGCATTCTACTTTCAGTCAGACGGGCCGTGCTTTCTTCCATCGCTACCCGTCTCTGTATCAGTTCCTGTTGTCAGAGCTGGATGACGCCACACAGGACATAGAGTATGTGTCTCTCCAACATGCATGACATGACTATCTCATCCACCTATTTGGAATCTACGTAATAATAAGCCCACATCGATTTGCTTATTTCATTGGTAGAATCTCTGAATATGACCATGGCTGCAAATTACTTCCCAGGAATAAATATATTCCTTCGACGAAAAAAAGATTCTCTGTTGAACCCTTAAGGCGAGACTAGGAGTCTGACTTGCTAGGCATGCCCTGTCCCCTTTTAGTGTCTACAGACAATCATTGTTAATAATTTGAGAAATATATTTTGGGTCAGTGAGTGAAAAAAAGGAGTAATTGAATAATTTTGTTATGGCCTAAGTTGATTTTTCCTTTATTATATTTAACAGAAAGAATACTGTTTGCTTGGTATGTTTCTCAAATATATTGAGATAATCTGAAAGAGTGAGTGAGTGAGTGAGTGAGTGGGTTGGGTTTAACGCCACTTTTAACAGTATTCCAGTTATATCACGGCGTGTCAGCTTCATGTGGGAGGAAAGCCCGAAGTGATGCAGGTCTCGTTTACCACTTCGGTGAAACCCACGAGGACGGGTATGATGCTGACAAACCTAGAAACATAATTGGGGTGAACCGGGATTTGAATAATCTGAAAGACATTTTAATTCTGAGAGACTGTGTTGGAGTCATTGTTGATAGTGTTTCTTTATTGCTTCAGCTGTAGTGAGCGGCTACACCTCCACCCCAGCCTGTACCCGGTGCTCATGGTGCTGGGACGACTCTTCCCCTCCTCACTAGAGGGCGCTGACACACATCTCAACCTGGCTGCATTCATTCCGTTCGTGTTGAAGTAAGTGTTGTGTTCTGCGCCTGCCCTTTACACAAACAATCATACCTAATTTTAACCCCCGCATCTTGCTGTGTGAAGTGGATGTCCCTATTCCGTTTTTAAAACATACATATATGAAAACATGGAGCTCAAAACATCAAACATTTATTAAGCTCATTTGTTTATCTTGATTATATATGTTAAGTAATATAATATTAGATTATTAAGTAATTTTCACATTGTTTGATTGTTCAGAAGCTGTTAGAGAAATGACCAATCATTGTGCCTTATGGTGTATTGCGATCCATAGAAACAGATATTATAGGTCCTATTCAATGTCCAGGTCTAGAAGTTTGCCTTTAATATCCCCCGCCACGAAAGTGGAAGGGTGATTTAGGAATGGTTGCTGTCGGTCCGTTCTCCCATCCTTCCGTCACGTTTGGTTTCTGGAGCAGAACTACAAAACCATGAGAGATATCTTCACCAAACTTTGCACATAGATAGTAGTGGTGAACTTGTGCCTTTTGATAGTTTGGGATTTTCCATAGCAACGACTTTGTCTGAAAATGGCAATAGTGCTCGTTTCCAGAGCAGATCTTGAAAACCATACAATATTTCTTGCCTTGCACACAACTGGACATGTCATATTGGTGGGGGATTTGAGTATTTCATGCTTGTTTAGTAGTGCTTGTTGCAAGAAAGTACTTGCCCAAAAAGACTTTAAACAATCTAGAGATGCACAAGGCTGGAAGACAAGTTTTACAGTAGGGAAATATTTCAGATGTGCCTCAAGTCCAGTGTTCAAGACAAGACTGATGGCTGCCCGAGCACTACAGCCATTGGCTATTAAGGATCAGATGACGTCCCTTCTGTTGCAACTGGTTGCTAGGTTGCCAGACAAAACAGCCAATGAGATAAGGCAAAGCCACATACATGGTGTTCTGCTTCAGGTAAAGAAAGTAACATTATTATCTTTGGGAATGTTTTTTTTCTATTTATGAACCTACATTTTTCAAATGTCATAATTAATAATAGGAAAGAAACTTGTTCTATGCCTTATATTTAATACCATTTATTATACATTGTTTGCAATGAGGCACAGCAATCAGTTGTGCAGAGTTAAATCGTTTTGGTGTTCCAGAAACCTATGAACGTGGTTTTGAAGCCTTGATTTGCCCTGATTAGGTTTCTATGTTTGCAAGCAGCAACTCCTTCTTATGGGATTCACCGAATTGATTAATGTCTGATATCTGCTGAATAGCTGTTTTCAGAAGTTTTATTTCTCAACTGCAGATGGAGCATCTGTTGGTTCTGGTCCCGAACATGAACTCAGCGGCCAGGGAGGACATTATGGCAGCCATGCTGCCACGCTGGCTGGATGTGTCATGGCTGACCACCAGGTAAACACCACACTAACCTCAGTGGTAAACACCAGACTAACTTCAGTTGTAAACACCACGCTAACATCGATGGTAAACACCACACCAGCCTCAGTGGCAAACACCACGCTAACATCGATGGTAAACACCACACCAACCTCAGTGGTAAACACCTCGCTAACATCGATGGTAAACTCCACACCAACCTCAGTGGTAAACACCACACCAACCTCAGTGGTAAACACCATTTTTACATCGATGGTAAACTCCACACCAACCTCAGTGGTAAACACCATTCTAACATCGATGGTAAACTCCACCACAACCTCAGTGGTAAACACCACACCAACCTCAGTGGTAAACACCATTCTAACATCGATGGTAAACTCCACACCAACCTCAGTGGTAAACACCACACCAACCTCAGTGGTAAACATCATTCTAACCTTGATGGTAAACCCCACACTATTTCTTTTTAATGACTAACCTAATGGGTGGAAAGCTAACTATCAAGATCCATCAAGGATGGGGCGATGGGAAAAATGGATAATTTAAATAATTTTTAGCACATCTGACCATGCTGACTGAATGCCAACCTTTCAGCTTTAAAATATTGATGATGTTATTACAGGGCTAACAACTGCGTCGTCACCAGGACAGTTGCACTGGAGATTTGTGATCACCTTCTTGATATTGGCCAAAACACAGATAAAATAGAGCACAGCACACATAAACTCCTGGACCAAGTTCAGCTAGTATTAAAACAGGAACTGTTAGAGAAATGTCAGTATTCTAGTCACACCCCTGCTCTGTCGGAATTCACCACAACTCTTACTCACCTGTGTCTGAAACATTACCATGATACTGACAGTAAGACATGGCAGACGGACAACAAAAACATGGAGTGTCATGTGATGACATATGGAGGCCAAGGTCAGAAAGGTGAAGGTCAAATGTGTCAAGGTGTGAAAGGTCAAGGTGAAGGTCAATCTGAAGTGGATATGTATTCAGGATCACATTGTCAAGAGAATGTGGTTATCAATCTTCTTGGATCTGAGATGTATGAAGTTCGGCTATCTGTGCTAAGGCCATTGTGCAGGGCTTTCAGCCAAGTGTCTGGCCGGAGGGGTATTCTAAGTGACGAGGACAGGGAAGGAGAGTGTGCAGGGATGACAGCAGACACATTAAAGAGACTCCAAAGATCGGAGGCGATATACAGGAAGTTGCTGGACATGGCGTTGGTGTCCGAGTGGCATCATGAGTGTCTCGCGATGGTAAGTGTTGATATCATGTTGAATATTTTTTTCCATGCTAAAGTGCCCAGTACACCATACTTGTTACCTGTGACCAAGGTGATTGTGTCATGACACCCAAAATGGTGATTAGCAATCATATTATCAATCAATGGTTTGCCTGGCAAATCTGTATTATTTACCGGCAGCTATGATATAGCTGGATTTTTGCTAACATTGGCATAAACAACATTGATTCATTCAAAACAAAACTCACTGACAGCAAATTAACATGACACAAGGAGGAACACCTTACTAATTTTTCTTCGTTTAAGATTTCAGTAGAAGTGTTCAACTTTAAGAAGAATGACAATGATAAATAGGGGTGTCACGATAAATTGAAATATCGATATATTGCTATTGGTAAGCACTTAAAGTCAATAAATCGATTGTTAAATCAGTTTCCGATCAATAGTATCGATTTCAGTTAGGAATATCGATAGTTTCGATTGTGTTTACCATATCAATAAAATACATGCAATGCTGTTCAAATTTGTTTTTCTTTTGATGATGAGTGGTATCTTTTGATCATGAGTGGTAGTAATTTACACATGGTTATGTGGAAGTTTATTTTCTTAAATTATTAGGGTAAAGAAAAAACAAATCAGTCATATCTCAAACTTTACTTTTTATTTGTTGTTATGGTTATCACATTCAAAGGAAACTTTCAGTTCAAAGGTTTAATTCAACTCTAAAATCCATCTCAAATGATACACTGAAAACTATCGATATTTATCACAATAGTTGCTTTCAATATCAGTAGTTATCGCAATAGTTTCTTTCAGTATCAATTGTTATCGCAATAGTGATTTCCAGACCAATAGTCACCCCTACTGATAATGAAGTAATATTTCAGAGACTGTGATCATCGACACTGATTCCTGTTGGTGTAGGGTATGAATATTTTGTTCCTTTGTATTCAGGTGTATGAAGTCTTGTACGTCAGCTCATCATTTGACACAACTGCCAAGACAACTGATGTCAAGGTAAAGTGTCCATTGTTTCAGCTGTTTTGAGTGGTTTCAGTCACTGAAGTTGGTAACACTTGACACGTGATTGAGTTTGAGAGGATCTGTGGAGCTACGTATTGGTTTGAGTGTTGTTGACTGTGTACTTTAGCAATGGTCATGGTCATATATGCAAGAAAAATGTGACTTTAAAAAATTACAGTCAATGTCACAGCACTGAATCATAAAATATGAAAGGTTTGTTCATTCACGCCAGGCAGACAATCATCCAAAAGTAGGGAGAGTCAGTGAGTTTTTATGAAAACCTGGCGCGAATGTGATTTCATTTCAATCAGTGGAGAGGGGCGGTGGGGTAGCCTAGCGGTCAAAGCATTCGCTCGTCGTGCCGAAGAACCGTGTTCCATTCTTCACATGGGTAGAATGTGTGAAGCCCATTTCTTGAGTCCCCTGCCATGATATTGCTGGAATATTTGCTAAAAGCGGCATAAAACCATACTCACTCACTCAATCAATGGAGGCTAGACTGTAGGATTAATGAGTGAGTGAGTTTTGTTTTACGCCGCTTTTAGCAATATTCCAGCAATATCACGGCGGGGGACACTTGAAATGGGCTACACATTGGACCCATGTCGGGAATCGAACCCGGTTCTTCGGCGTGATGTGCGAACGCTTTAACCACTAGGCTACCCGACCACCCCGCAGGATTAATGAAAACTACAAGGCAGGGTAAATTGACATCCCTACATTACAAAAACATGAGGTATATATAGTGTCACACATATATGTTTTAGTTATATTTTGTTTAACGTTTTTTACATGTACATGTGGCAACGTTACATATAAGGGAACGAGTACATCATATACGTAAATACATACATACAAACATACATCATGACAGGTATTCTTTGTTTAGGTATTCACACAAGTATGCCATTCATTCATGCATATAGAAGTTGTTGTTTTTATGAGGTAATTAAGGAAGAAAGTGTTAAATTTGCATTTCTGTTCCAGACATTTGAGCTGATAGTGAAAAAGATGAAGTTGGAAGTAAGGTAATATGATACTCATTCATTCACGTAAGAGTCTTGTAACCATGGTAACATTGTTGATGTCACTTACATGGAATGATTGGATCGAGGAGACAGGGATATAAACCATCCATCCATCCATCCATCCATCCATATAAATCTGAATATAAATGATGTACATATGAAAAAAAATATACGCTGCTGTCATGGCAACAGACATTTTGCTGAAATCTGTAATCTCTACAGTTGAAGCTCCTTACCTTAAAACAGTGTTGCATAATGTATGTTTACATTGACTTTAGATGCACGTGATGCAGAGAGTCTACGGGTATACAAATGGTTGTCTGGCAATATGGTGACAAACAAATTCTTTGCATCTCAAACTCAGTCAATCATGGCGGCAAGATAAATTTGTTGTAGGTCTATCACAATGGGAGTATGGCCTGATGAAACATCAAACTGTTTTCCTCTTGCGATAAACCTACAACACCATTATGTGCATGTTCAACAATATCAAAACTACAGACTGTTTTATTCCCTGTTTTCCTCCACTTCAGAGTGGAAGTGAAGGCGGCCATGTTAGAGTTCTCTGGTGTCTTCCTGCCGATGATGTACAACCTTGTCGCCCAGGTGAGATTTCTATAGATTTTTACATTGAAGATGGTTGAGAAGACATAACGTTATTGTATTAGGAAGTTTGTTGGTTTGTTTGTTGTTTACCGCCGCACTCAGTGTAGCAGGGCGTGGAGTCGTCCCACAGATGACATCCTTACCTTGTCCGCTTGCTGACGGGGTTAACCTCTTTGGTCATGTGGACAAGGCGTCCAACCTCTGATCAGAGGGTCCGTGGTTCGAATCCCATCACGGGACTCAGAACTTTTATGGCCGCTACATCAGCAATATTCCAGCTATATGATGACAGTCTGTAAATAATCCAGTCTGGTCCAGACAATCCCGTGATTGACATCATGAGTTTCGATCTACACAGTTGGGATGTGATGACATGCATCAACCAAGTCAGCGAGCCTGACCACTCATTCCCAGGGTTAGGAAGTAAAGGCATCTGTGTTTAGCTTCCCTGAAAGTCCTGTTAGTGTCCTATGTGAGTGGATGAGTGTCCTGCATGTTTGTTCATCTTGAGTGTGTTGTTGCAGTCCAAGGCTGCTGATGTTGCTGCAGTGATGGAGGAGTGGTGCAGGGTGTTCCAGGGGTGCAGTCAGACAGCACAGAGTGCGGACCTCCAGCTCTGCTGTGCATCTCTGCTTCAGCAGCATGCGGCCATTCTGTTGCTGGATCCTCAATGTCTCTTGTGTAAGTTGCATCTCCTTCTGTTTGTTTGTTTGTTGTTTACTGCCACACTCAGCAATATTCCAGCTATATGACGGCGGTCTGTAAATAATCGAGTCTGGACCAATCGTGAGTCATGAGCATATATTCACTCAGTTGGGATACGATGACATGCACCAACCAAGTCAGCGAGCCTGACCACCCAATCCCGTTAATCGCCTCTTACAACAAGCATGGGTTTCTGAAGGCCTATCCCGGATCTTCACACATAATAATAATAATAATAATTATAATAATATATGCATTTGTATAGCGCAGCATTCACTGTGCAAAAGTGCAAGTTTGTTATATTCAGTGTACTTGGCGATGGGGTCTGTATTGTGGGGCTAAAAGGTTCATGTACCCCATGACAAAGAGCCTACTAAAGGAGGATTCGAGTCTCACAATGTGTGACCTGGCTCTCTGTGTCTCTCTCTACCCTGGTGCGGATCAAGTGCGGATCCAGCATTTTCAAGAGTGAGGGGTCCAAAATATGAAAATTCTTCTCCTGGACTTCTCTCTCAGTCAGTTTTAATACCTAGAACATACTACTACATTTGGTTTTCCAAAAGGGGGGAGGGGGGCGGGACCCCTTGACCCCCCTTTGGATCTGCCTATGCAGATCATCGAACAAATATACAACATTCAGTCCTTCATCATCAGGATTTTGTGTCAGTTGATATGAGGAATATTCTTACAGGAATTTGGTGTTGATAACAGTTTGGGTTTAGAGTCTATTTTAGGCCACACTAGGATAAGGTGAGAACATTTTCCAGTAATATTTATAAAGAAATAAAGTGTTTGCATGTTAATTTTGTTCTCAGGTCAGCTTACATTTGACATGTGGGAGGTTGCCATTGACCTTCTACAAGAGGATGATCTGGATGTGAAGGAAACTGCAGCCTTGGTTCTCCCAGCCCTGGACACCACAAAAGTGTATAGTAAGACACGTCTCTCTCTCAACATGGTCAAAGGCCGATGAGGTTGCCTTGCGGTTAAAGCATTGGCTTGTCATGCCAAAGACCTGGGTTTGATTCCCGACATGTGTGAATCCCATTACTGGTGTGTTCCTGCCTTGATATGGCTGGAATCCTGGTGAAAGCAACAATCAACATGGTCCAAGAGATGTATAATGTCATAACAGCTGTTGGATCCGGAAACAGAATCTTGGCTTAGTTTTATACCTGTGTACTAATTATTCGCTCAGTAGGAATTAAGGACTAGATAAGACCTATTGGATAGGTTTTTTGTTTTGAAATCATCTACAGTGCATCTACTTGATATTCAGATGACCTACAGCCGACCTTGGTGTTGGAGAGGCTGATGATCCAGCTGAGTGACCACCACGGTGCACGGGACGGTGTTGGGTGCGTGGCGGCATTGACAAGATGGATCACAGAGAGTAGGGAGGAAGAACAGGTGATGGAACAGCGAAGTCATACTTGCCTAAAATGATACACTGAAGCCACAAGTGTTGATGGGAATAATTTCTTAATTTTATTCCTCTTTTTAATAATCGCAGGTATACAAAGCTGATATGTTTTCCCGAGCTGCCTGTTTATGTTATTTTACAGCAATACCCGGTGTACATAATGTACTTCCTATGATATAACCAAAATGGCCAACAGTACCACATTTCGGATCATCGTTAGATGTGCAGTTACCGGTAAAAACAATTTGTGAAATGGCAGTATAAATTCAGAATAAAGTGCTCCATTCAGTTTCATTTTGCAATGCATCAGTGAATCATTTCAGTGTTAACTTCTATCGCCACATACTAAAATTTGTCATTAAATATCCAACATTTCCTGTATTGATAATCACTTCAATAACTGTTATAGAAGCATGTGCATTCTTATTTTGAAGTATTGAAGTTTATTTTTCATCTACTTCACTTTCCTTGTTTCCTTATAAGACTTCAAAATTTTAAACATGCATTCTTTCTGAAGGTCAACTGAAAGAATTCCATGTGTAACTCCAGCTTAACATTTTGCCTGGGCAACCTTACCCTAACCCTAACCCTTAAATAGAACATTATTTAATACTCCTCGCAAGGGGTTATGGATTTAATCATTTCAAGGCAGGGTTCACAGACAGAAGTTTTACTTTTTTGTTTTAGATCTATATATTTTGAAGTTTATATATTATTCGTCTTTGTTTATTTCACAAATGAGAGATGTGTGAAATATTGATTTTTGTCTCTCCAATATGTACAGAGTGAGGGTGTCCGTCTGTTTGACAAGGGAGAGATGAATTCATACCGAGAGGACATCTTGTTGGTTGACCTGTGTTGTGGCCACCTAGACCGTCTGCTCACAAGGGAGACAACTGATGATGACACTCAAGATTTGTTGCCGATTTTTTCCACTGCCTTACAGAATCAGATAAAAAAGCTTTCACCAATGAAGCAAGTGGACAGGAAGACATTATTTGTTGAGACAGGCGATTATCAACACCAGTATGAGACTGTGTACAGATCAGCTTCACTGCTCCGAAGTGTCAAGAAGCTGTCTGACAGTGCCCCCATACAAGCTCTTTGTGATGAACTACATTCCTTAATTAATGAAAAATTTGAAAAAAAATATCAGAATTATAGGCTAAGGTAGTCATGTAATGCATAGGAATCAGAGGGGTGGGGATCTGTGTTATTTATTCTTTTAATAAATCTTTACAGAAATACAAAAGAAAGTCATCATATTCTAAAGGTTTTTAGACTTGCTCTGTTCATATATGAATTAAGGGTGTGTGTTGGGGTAAGATTCGAAAGACCGTGCTTGCAATACTGTTATCTGTCACAATATTAATGGGATGCATGTGTCTGTTTTTTTATGCTTATCTTTTAATAAAACTAGAATAATAAAATACTATACCTCCAGGTAAATGTGTTGTTTGTATCAGTTTTGTAACTATATGAAGTGACACATGATGTGACCACAGGTAGACACAGGTAGACACAGGTAAATGCATACATGTATGCATGCATGTACACACAGACACATTTGTGTATCAAGTCTTTGAAAGGCATTTAGAAGTGACAGACATAAGGAAGAGAATTGATGTATTTCAACTTCTTTATCATCATCACTCAGCTGATGAAGGAGTATGCATACACTCCGAAACGTTGTGTTCCTCATAATAAAGAAGTTGACATCCATAAATTCTCTTCCTTACATTTGTGTATGCTCCCACGTTCATCACAGTGTTAGGAACAGTTGACTGTTAACATAGTCTATACGTGATTACCTGCTTTGTCACGGCCCATGTGGAGTAGTGGTTAGAGCGTTGTGAACATAGGTCATACGTGATTACCTGCTTTGTCACGGCCCTTGTGGAGTAGTGGATAGAGCGTTGTGAACATAGGTCATACGTGATTACCTGCTTTGTCACGGCCCATGTGGAGTAGTGGATAGAGCGTTGTGAACATAGGTCATACGTGATTACCTGCTTTGTCACGGCCCATGTGGAGTAGTGGATAGAGCGTTGTGAACATAGGTCATACGTGATTACCTGCTTTGTCACGGCCCATGTGGAGTAGTGGATAGAGCGTTGTGAACATAGGTCATACGTGATTACCTGCTTTGTCACGGCCCATGTGGAGTAGTGGATAGAGTGTTGTGAACATAGGTCATACGTGATTACCTGCTTTGTCACGGCCCATGTGGAGTAGTGGATAGAGCGTTGTGAACACAGGTCATACGTTATTGCCTGCTTTGTCACGGCCCATGTGGAGTAGTGGATAGAGTGTTGTGAACATAGGTCATACGTGATTACCTGCTTTGTCACGGCCCATGTGGAGTAGTGGTTAGAGCGTTGTGAACATAGGTCATACGTGATTACCTGCTTTGTCACGCCCTTGTGGAGTAGTGGATAGAGCGTTGTGAACATAGGTCATACGTGATTACCTGCTTTGTCACGGCCCATGTGGAGTAGTGGATAGAGCGTTGTGAACATAGGTCATACGTGATTACCTGCTTTGTCACGGCCCTTGTGGAGTAGTGGTTAGAGCGTTGTGAACATAGGTCATACGTGATTACCTGCTTTGTCACGGCCCATGTGGAGTAGTGGATAGAGCGTTGTGAACACAGGTCATACGTTATTGCCTGCTTTGTCACGGCCCATGTGGAGTAGTGGTTAGAGCGTTGTGAACATAGGTCATACGTGATTACCTGCTTTGTCACGGCCCATGTGGAGTAGTGGTTAGAGCGTTGTGAACATAGGTCATACGTTATTGCCTACTTTGTCACAGCCCATGTGGAGTAGTGGATAGAGCGTTGTGAACATAGGTCATACGTTATTGCCTGCTTTGTCACGGCCCATGTGGAGTAGTGGTTAGAGCGTTGTGAACATAGGTCATACGTTATTACCTGCTTTGTCACGGCCCATGTGGAGTAGTGGTTAGAGCGTTGTGAACATAGGTCATACGTGATTACCTGCTTTGTCACGGCCCATGTGGAGTAGTGGTTAGAGCGTTGTGAACATAGGTCATACGTGATTACCTGCTTTGTCATGGCCTATGTGGAGTAGTGGATAGAGCGTTGTGAACATAGGTCATACGTGATTGCCTGCTTTGTCACGGCTCATGTGGAGTAGTGCTTAGAGCGTTGTGAACATAGGTCATACGTGATTACCTGCTTTGTCACAGCCCATGTTGAGTAGTGGATAGAGCGTTGTGAACATAGGTCATACGTGATTACCTGCTTTGTCACGGCCCAAGTGGAGTAGTGGATAGAGCGTTGTGAACATAGGTCATACGTGATTACCTGCTTTGTCACGGCTCATGTGGTAGTGGATAGAGCGTTGTGAACATAGGTCATACGTGATTGCCTGCTTTGTCACGGCTCATGTGGTAGTGGATAGAGCGTTGTGAAAATAGGTCATACGTGATTACCTGCTTTGTCACGGCTCATGTGGAGTAGTGGATAGAGTGTTGTGAACATAGGTCATACGTGATTACCTGCTTTGTCACGGCTCATGTGGTAGTGGATAGAGCGTTGTGAACATAGGTCATACGTGATTACCTGCTTTGTCACGGCTCATCTGGAGTAGTGGATAGAGCGTTGTGAACATAGGTCATACGTGATGGCCTGCTTTGTCACGGCTCATGTGGAGTATTGGATAGAGCGTTGTGAACATAGGTCATACGTGATTACTTGCTTTGTCACAGCCCATGTGGAGTAGTGGTTAGAGCGTTGTGAACATAGGTCATACGTGATTACTTGCTTTGTCACAGCCCATGTGGAGTAGTGGATAGAGCGTTGTGAAAATAGGTCATACGTTATTGCCTGCTTTGTCACGGCCCATGTGGAGTAGTGGATAGAGCGTTGTGAACATAGGTCAAACGTGATTACCTGCTTTGTCACGGCCAATGTGGTGTCGTGGTGAGAGCCTACATGCACACAGCAGTCTCATTGCAAATATTAAGTCGAGGACAGATTCATTGTTTGCCACTGAGATGCAGTCGTAGGTGACTTGTGGCGGCTTGGGTAGAATTGGCTCCCAGCAACCAGTGTTTGTTGTACGAACTAACTTAGTGGATCGGGTGGTCATGCTCGGGTGACATGGCTGACTGGTGTCATCGTACCCGACGGCGTGGGATGCTGCTCGTATTGACCACTGGTTTGTCTGGCCAAGATCTAATTTTACAGGCCTCCTTGATCGGGTTTAGTATGGATAGACCAGCTTTTTCACCCCTACATCTGCAAAACCGTATATTTTCATTATTCAAACTATGAGCCTAAATATTGTTTTACAAAAAGGCAGCATGCAACTATGATTTTGTTGCCGACAATCTTTTTTCAACGGTCACAACCACAATTATTTTTAAGCATTTCTGGGGACAATTTCTTTTATTACCATAAAATTCCAATATCGTCTGGGGTTACATATGTCATGGGCGGTAAATGTAGATCTATCAAGCGTCCTTGTATATAGTCTCGGAAACATGCTCGGAAATATGCTGCATATATTCCTAAACTGATTCCACTCGAAAACGTAACACCTCGTCTACAATATCCATTCAACACTCTTTGGCGCGTAGAGATGCCCACCCGTATATTGCAAGTGACACAAGTACATGTATACAGTAAGCTGGGGTCACTGTACTGTTTTACACTTTATTCTCTTAACCGCTGAAGACAAGGTATGGCCAACTTGCATTGAGGTAATAGTGAAATGGAGTTTAACGTGGCGTTAAAGATTCTCGCACTTGTCTTTTGACGTGTGTGCGTGTGTGTGTGCGTGCGTGCGTGCGTGCGTGTGTGTGTGTGTATGTGCGCGTGTGAGCAGACTAATGTCGTTTTATATTGCTAGCCCATTGAGATACCATGTCGCAGTCTAACATGGACCCCCCACTCAGAAACCGTATACTGACGAGGTGTTACGCCGTCCAGTGGAACCTGTACTTGTTGTACCCCTTAATGCGGAGCGCCTGACAGGGTAACAACACTACTATTTTTGTATTTTGATGTGACGCGGCCAAATTGAACTGACAATGTGGTGTTGGAAAAGCTCTCCTGAACATAATAAGGGCTTCTTTTAAATAAAAAGGCAGGTGTATTGAACGATGGCAAAACTCCTAAGTGTAGGGCTCGCAATGCACAATCCTTACTTTCCTCACTTTGCCATGTGAAGATTATTTACATTAATACTGTCACACAGTTCCTGACGTGAATTCAAATAAAAGTCAAAAGAACGTGTCAACTTTTCCGCCTGTAATATAAACACTAGTCAACTCGTCGTGATAGATGACGGACCCGTTCACAAATTGGCCAATTCATTTTGTGGCCGAGTTTGCTATAAACCCTGCTTGTCAAGCCACAGACAGTACCGGTCCACGGCCATTTAAGGAATGTCTTTGTGAATATTTTATATCCGTGTTTGTCAATTTTGTCAGCTGTGATAGGTTATACGATTCTGATACACATACTTCGTTTGGTACATAAGCCACGACGATACTGAAGGTGTATTTGAACACAACTTACCTCTTTGAAAAGTCTTCCTTTTCCATTCAGTCACTACAGACATTACTCAAGATATTAAGAAAGAGCGTTAGTTGTCAGTCATGTGAACACTTGTGATTAACTTTAAACAATTTGTTCAAAGGTTAAAAACTGTCCAAGTCTAGTTGGCCAAACCACGACCTTTCTGGAGGAAACTTAAATACCCACTATTAATTTCCGGAGGGTTTCAAAAAGGAATTTTGTTGGTCAAACTTGAACTGGTTTTTATGTTATGATTTAATCTTAACTACATACAGGTTATGTTTCTGTTCCATCCTTACGTGAAACTAACCATATTGCGTGCTTTCATATAATTTAACATTCAATAACACAATGGTTGGCCCGGCGTTGCGTTCCTGTAAACATTGGTTCGTCTAGATTAGGTTTCTCAGGTTTGTCGGCACCATAGCAACGCTCGTGGGTTTCACCAAAGTGGTACACGTTTGAGACCTGCATCACATCGGGCTTTCCTCCACCATAAAGCTGTTACGCCGTGATAGAACTGGAATAATGTTCAAAGCGGCGTTAAACCAAATTCACTCACTCACTCACTCACTCACCCGCTTGTCGTAAGAGGCGACTAACGGGATCGGGTGGTCAGGCTAGATGACTTGGTTGATGCATGTCATCGTATCCCATTTGCGGGGATAGATGCTCATGATATCGATCACTGGATTGTCTGGACCAGACTCCATTATTTACAGACCGCCGTCAGCTGGAATATTGCGGCATTAAACAACAAATAAACAAACAAAACTCACTCACCCAGTGACCCCCAAGCTGCAATGGTGTGTCAAAGTACCTCAGATAAACATATATGATCCAAATACTTCACTCCGGAACACCAGATATATTTTTGCAAAAGAATTGCTTTTAACACATAAGATATACGCTTGTAAAATAAATTATTTTTTGTTGTTGCATAGTTTATTATAGAAACACAACTGTTTATTGAGTTTGCACCGATTTGAACAGTAGTTCCTTTAGATTAGAGCGTGTCACAAAGTGTTGGAGGCCAGCCCGAAGTGTTGCAGTTTGCAGACGTTTACTGCTTAATTGAACGGGCGTCGTGCTGACAAACCAAGAGTAAAAATATCGTGCGAATCTAGGATTCGAACCGACGATCAAAGGATCATTGCATGACTAAGGGACAGAACTCTGCACAGCGAGTACCGGCACCTTAGTTAATGATTTAAAAGTTGTGTCGCTTTGTATTTATTATACCCAGACCTAAATGGGCGGAGGTATATAGTTATACCAAGGAATTCCGTCCGTCCGTCGGTCCTTTTCGTGTGGCTTATAACTTGAAACTACAGCATAGATTCTTTTCAAACCTGGTTAACACTTTCTTTATCGATAGTAGAGGCGGAGTGCGAAGTTTGATTTCAATATTTGGATTTCTGAAAAAATATAGCTGTGCTTTATTTTTAACTTAGTATTTTTTATTTAGAATGTTGTGCCATCTATGACTTGACAACTATTGCATGCATTCTTTTCAAATTAAGGGAACATTTTCCATACTAATAGTAGGGGTACTGTGCAAAGTTTGATTCTGATTTGTGGATTTTCGGAGACAATATGAATTTTTACATGTTTTGAACTTAGAATATCTTTTTCTACTTTTTTTAAACATTTGTGCGACCTATAACTTGAAAACTACTACATGGATTCTTTTCCAATTGGGGCTACAGTTTCTATACCAATAGGAGAGATACAGTGCAAAGTTTGATTTCGGAAAGTGGATTTTCTGTGAAACTATTGCTATTTTATATGTCAACATAGTCAAGTATTCCACATCCGGCAAAGCTTGCCGATGCTGCATCCTTGAAACATGCCATTGCTATGTTATATTAGTGTGCTTTTTAAGAAACCGTCTCAAACGTTACTTAAATGCATCAATATATCGCCAATATTAAACATGTTCTTCAGCTGAAGTTGAGTCGAGGTCGGGGATATTATGAGCCCTGCTCACTTTTTGCCTTGTTTATGTCATGGTGAGTAGCTTATTGGTGTATTTCCGAAACAGCGCTTGAGCAAACTGTTTTCCATCACTTAACGTCGCGTGTGTTCCTGCGACGGTTCCGGTCATCGTATGAGGCCGATTTCCCTCTACGCCTAACAAGCATTTGCACCTTTGCCATGTAATCTTATCAAGTGTTTAAACCCTTGGGATCAAGGCTCTGCTACTAGTATTGACATGTCACCATTATTGGTCGTTGTTCAGGTTAAAGTAGAAATCGATTGCACGGATTACAAACAAAGAGCCATACTTTCTGATTCTGATCAGGAGCAAGTCCACCCCACGCATAGTAGACACGGGCGAGGTATAATTGGGGCGGGAAACGTACTGGCTGCGTTTTGGAGATTGTTCATTAAACTGATAAGCATAGTACAATTAGTTTTATTTGTTGAAGCCGTACTCAGCACTATGACAGCTATATGGCGAAGGCAAAAACTATAGTACAGCAAATTGAGGTGTTATTGGGTAGCATTGTGGTTACTATGTTCACTCGTCAAGCTTGAAATGCCGGGTTCCCTGTACTTCAATGATAGGAGATCCGAACATGGTTCAGATTACTACGGATGAGTAAGCAAAATGAAAGTACGATTTTCTAGACGAAGATATGTCATCGACACTTGGCTTTGTTTTACAACGGCATTTAAATACATGTAAACTAAAACGTGTTGAGCGAACTAACCAAAGCTGTCACAAAGAGAATGTTTCTACAAATATTATGTTTAAATTTACCGCAGTGTTATGTGGCAGTAGAGACTGTCGTAGATTTCTTTGTCGAGATTGTCAGTGGCAGCAAATGGTTAAAGCGCTGTTGAAATATACTGTGGTGGCCTGAAAGTATGAATTAGAGTTACCACCCTTGGTTGTTGCCAAAAATAACAGTCTTGACCCATGTTTTTGGTCCGCTAGTCCCCATAATGATAATATATAGCAAAACCCTTAAAAATGGCAAATGTCTACTAGTTCTTATGATACCTTAACTATTGGGCAGTTTGGCAAGGACTACAGGACAAGTGTCAATTTCTAACCCTGCTTAATCGTTCGAGAAGTTTAGGAATGGGACGGTTTCTAGAAGGCTACGTAAGAGCCACAAGGGGGTGATTCGAGGCGTCTTATCTGAAAACACCGAGTTCCTGCCAGTTTCCAAACACTGTTCCGGATTCGAGAATGGAGCAGGGGCCACTTTCCAGATATTCGACATTGACAAATTCGGGACATCCGTGTCTGCCCGCAATATATGCTACTGCTACTTATTTGACCCATTGTATTACCTTTTTTGTAATAGTAAATCTAGAATGTTTTGATATAAGTTGTTGATTATTCAGTGATGTTATGTGGCCATTTACTGATTTCACAATTTAGTTCTGTAAGTACCGATTTCTGTTTTTAACCTTTGTGTTTCAATTTGGAAATCACAGAGAACAGCAAACGCAAATTGTGATATGTGCAATATCTGCACATTTCGTAATACACATGTACAATGAACGCATATTCAAGTCCTACTTCCCAAGGGGTTTCTGTATGGGAATGTGCCCCCATCCCCTCCCTTGTCGTACGAATAGACTTAATGCATCGGGTGGTCCTTGATATAGCGGGAATAGTGATGATGTGGCTGTAAACAACAAACACGGACTCACTCACTCACATCCCCGTACGTGTGCTTTCTGGGTCAGAATACTTCCTGGTGCCTCATGCACACTCGTCTCAACTGACAACTAAAAGTACTTGTCATTGACAAGGCTTATGGGTGATTTACAGCTCGCCGTAGTAAGCGGGATTATTGCTAGGTGTGGCACGAAAGAACAAACAATTCAATTCCATATATCCTTTGTTACATTATATATTCAGTTGACTCCATGAAGTTGACCTATTTCTCTAAAAGTCTTCAGTCATGTGTATAAGTTTTGTCGAATTTATTGACATTCAAATTTACCTCCCCCCCCCCCCCCTCGAATCTTCAGGACTTTCTTTAATCTAATACCGATAAAAAAACACCATTTTAATATGGTCAAGATGCAATTTGATATATGTGTTTTCGGTTGGAGAGCAGATCGCACAAATACATCCAATCAAGTTCGAAGAAGGCAGTGGAAGATGAATCACATAAACCTGCCCAAACTAGGATTTACATTGGATTGATACCGAGGTGCAACATTGGAAGTAACAAGGCTTTTTACGACAGTGATTTATTTCGGTTAGCGACCCTCAAATGCAAATGTGATGGAAAACCAATAGGCATACCTTGGAAACATGAGACGTGTGTATGGACATTATATGTTACAGGAAACTTTGTGATTGGCACATATTGGAACCAACGTCCGTCACTCAATTTTGACTGAATAAATACATATAGATCGGGTATTTTTGTAGGTTCGTAAAATTGATATATCAATAAATAAGCAATAAGTGATTAAGTGCAAAACAGTTTATTACACAGCTAACAATGTCAATTGGTACTGACCACCTTCCGTTGAAAAAATGGTTTCCTTGAAGATAAGATATATTGCACTTTGCTGTTTTACATAGAAAACAATTTTTATTGCAAACGTTTAATTCTATTTATTAATTATAAATACATAAAACAAAGCTGATCTTTCAGCGCATTGTCTCAGGTTGTATTTTTGGTAACTCAAACATACAACGTAAATATACCACAAAAAATATATTTGTTTCGAGAGGCTGATTCCATTCAAAGAACCATGGCACAAAGCCTAACTATTTCTGAGCTGGAAAGCCATACACCCCTGATTTCTTTTGAAATACTTACCAGGACATGCCTGAACCCATGATCTTACTAGTCAATGAAATTTACTACATTTTCAAAAGGACATTTCTTTGGTAAGATTAAAATCATTTTATAATCATCTTCCTCTAGCTGGTACGTGTCTAAGTGATAACCAACATATTGCAAGAGTGCAGATACGTTTGTTTTTTTAACTGGTTGAATTTTGAGAGTACAAATTAACTTGTACTTTAACTGAATTAAAATATAACTGTACAGAACGGGGGAAAATTGCAGTCTACTAAAGCCAAATCAGAGAGGCTGGTTTTTCCATGCCCTTTTGTTTTAGTCGGTACATATGTGAAAACTTTCCAAATGAATAAATGATTGTATGGTGAACACTCGCACCCTTTCCCCGCCACCACTTTGAATCCACGTATGTTCTGACACAGAAATGTGGCTCAAGGGGAACCAGCACAAGGGATACCCATGCCTACAATGAGGTCTGTCAGGACTGGGCTTTGAGTGGTCGTGGCGCAGACCAGCTTTAGAGATACCTAGACTTATAGGGGTGTCTAACGTCCTCTAAAAGCTATATATAGACTGGGCACAGTTCAGCTCAAGAGTTACCTAGACAGTTACAGGGAAGTCTAAGGCAATTTTGAGGTCATGTGGTCTTTACATGGCTCAGGTCTTCAGCGTTTATATCGCTGGGAGTAACCTGACCTGCTGACTTAATACTCTTAGATTTGGTTACAGTTTGACCATTGATGAACACAGAGTGGTTTATGACTAAACTGTGGGCTTACTGTGGTTTACAAGCATTAGACAATAAATGGATGCAGACAACATAGTGAACATTGACGAAGACCTACAACACTTTACAATGTTTACAGCAAAGCACAAGACAGTCACAAACAAAACTCTCAGTTCCTTGTTACTCATTTTCTGGTCAACCTGCGACGAGCAGCTCTTTTATGTCTCCTGGGCTGCTGTGGTGCCTCTGGTTGTTGAGGAGGACTGGAAACTGCTGTGTCACTGACAGACTTCCGTGGTCTCTTGCTGGGATGATCACCATCGCCCATCAGCTCATCATAGTATTTCCTCTTCCTGTCACACAACATAGACTCGCTGGGGGTCCTGTGGGGGATAGCTGGAACTTGTCTCTCACACTCAGGTTGAAGAGGAGGATACTGCATGTTAAACTCGAGAGTGTCATCAATATCAATGACGACCTCTGCTGATCCAACTGCCCATCCATCATCACCAAGAGGTCCAACCAGCTCATCATCCTCATTCCATTGGTTGTAGTCGGTGTGCATTAACAAAACACTTGACACAGCTGATAGGACAGATTCCTGACTGGACACGGCAGACACTGAGTGATCATCATCATCATCAAGGTCTGCCCAGTTGTGTGCATGGATATCATGCATATTGACCATGTATTCATCAAAGAAGACATTCACTTCACTTTCTGTGCTGTACAGAGAGGACATGCTGGAACATGCAGAACAGTTAGGATCAGACTGTGGCTTCAAGTTCTTAAATCTTCCTGTCTCAGCCACATAACCACTTGGTCCGGGCTGTGGCTCAAAGTCCTCCTGTTCTTGTACTCTGTTCACACACACACTTGAGCTTGACTGGAGGTTGATGCCGCTCTCTGCTGAAATCACTTGACAAACATCAGAGTCGGAGAAAGATTTCCTTGGGTTTTGTGAAGATTTCCCCACACTTTCAGTGGTCAGAAAAGGAAACTTCCTCCTCCTGATTTCATCCAGTTGTCTTGCAGCAGATATGTACATGTCAACACTCTCATGAACTCCCAGACCATTAGTGAGAAGGGCAGAGTCAGACACAGATGGCCTCACAGAGGAAGAGTTCAGCATCCTGTAGTGGTTGTAGAAGTCCAGTTCCTTAGACTGTCCAATCTGCTTCTCAAGAAACATCTCAACTCTGTCATCCAGGCATACATCAGGATAGAGTAGCAAATGAGATAATCTCAAAGAAGGCAACATCATCTTCTGAAATATATAAATATATTATATTAAAAAAGTAGTACAGACTGTTTTACTGTGATAGTGACTACGTTTTACTGCTTAATGATCAGAAACGTATATCTGTAAATCATTTCCTTAGAAATGAAACTTCATTGATATTATGAAATCAAAGATACTTTTAGTTTCAGGTGGACTGCAGTGCAAGTACTTATTAACATTTGTACTGTAGGGACTTTTGATATTTTCTTGCAAGTTATTGGGGCCTATCTTAAGAATACAGAACTACAAACATTTTGAACGTAACAATACCTTATGAAGTAATTTGTGATAGTTTGTTGCCAGAAAAAACCCATGCTGTTACCTGTGTTATGGCCAGGGTGTATAAGAGCTGTGTTGGAGTCTAAGTTTTTTGTTCATCAAATTCTAATAATGATAATGGATAAATGATAATGATAACTATTTTTCTTTGTTTCAATTACTTGAGGTTCAAGATGACACATGGATTTCTATTCAAATCACAGTGTCTTTGGTCGAAGATGAAATATCACTAAAGCACTGAGGGCCCTCCCTCTCTATG